>NW_021632021.1:0-48221 GCF_004799145.2 Neltuma alba | reverse complement strand
TGAAAGTTTAACATCCCAAATTTCTGATATTTCTGGAGAGAATTGCTATGAAGTGTCAAATAGAGAATATAATTACTAAAAGCAGAGCAATCTGTGCTGAGAAGTTCTATGGCAAAAAATGACAATTGATCATTTATCAATGAACTTATTAATAATTATTATTTTCTTGGATCTCATTATAATTCTCCCTATTTTCTATTTCATTCCTTTCTATGCGAGTTCTTTATTACTATTTTTGTTTCATAATATCCCACCTGTGTGGCTGTATTAATATATCATTCATAGTAGTGTAGAAAAGTTTTTCTCTGTTTTTATAAAATAGACGAAAATATTCTTCACAATTTTTATAACTTTTTTATTTTAACCTAAAGTATACATTTAGTTCTTAACTTTATACAAGATTTTAATTTGACCTCTTAACTTAAGAAACATACTTTTACTTAACTTTAAAAACACATACTTTTAGTCCTTTAACTTTAAAATTGTTAACAAAAAAATCATGATGTTGAGATGTTAAATATTAATAAAATATTTTCAAATGCTGGCAAATTAAATTAAATTTTCAAAATAATCATGATTGGTATAAAAAATATCATTTAAACTATAGTTTCAGTATTAAAAGATTAAAAATATGTTTTTTAAAGTTAAGGGATCAAATTAAAAACTTGCATAAAGTTAAAAGATCAAATGTATACTTTAGTTTTTATTTTATTTTCTTTAGTTTCCTATTTGCCTTCACCCCAGCTGGCGCGCTCTGCCCTCTTCCTCTGCGCATGCACACTTCCCTCAATCTCTCTCCCTCGACGCGCACCACTGTTGCCTCAACGTGGCTTTGATGGTATGGATCGTTCAGTGAGTGGGGGAATCGGAAGGGGTGGCGATAACTTGGGAAAACAGAGGAGTACCAGATTGGCGACGACGATTCTGTTGAGTGTTGGGAGGAATGCTACTTGGAGTGCAACAACCGAAGATCATCTTTGGGTACCTCCACATTGAATTGGAGGGTCAATACGCGGGCATTACTCCCTGAAATTTTATGAATTTTAGCCACTATTATAATTTATTATGTCAATTAAGAGAATGTGCCGGCAAGAAACCAAAAAAAAAAAAAAGAAAGAAAGAAAGAAAGAAAAGAAAAGAAGAAAACTCACTTGTGAAAAATCCAATTAAATGAAAAATATAAATAAGCTGAAGTCTGAAATTTCATATATGCTTTTACAATTGTGATATATCCTACTAGATAATCATCATGATCACGGTCTGCAGTGGCAAGAAATGCACTAGCTAGTATGTCTTTAATATCATGATATTGAGAAGCTTTGAGAATTACTCTATTTACTTTCACAAGAAAGCTGCATATTTCTAGTGATTTTCCTTTATGCCTGTCAATTATGTTTTTATTTTGCCTTTTCCCCCCCTTTTATCCTTATCTATTACATGGTTTGTTCTATTTCTTTAGGATTTTTGCATTCTAGTGGAAGGCCTTGGGGGAATCTCATGTAGTTTTTCTGAACCCACCTGATCCTCTCTTGTGCGGCAGTGTCAAGCTCTTGTGACAGCTACGAGGACCGGTGGTGAGAGCAGTTGATGAAGTTTAAGCATGAGGAGATAGCTAAAAGACTTGTATAGCACAAGCATCAGCTTGTCCTGTCCCGATCTTATTTTTTGTCCCCTCCTAACCTAACATGGCTAGGACCGGGATGGGCCAACTTGGACGGGCCTATTTGAATACCATTGTATTTCTATAATAACAAACGTGAAAAGTAGTATTTTCACTTTTGCTTTTATGAAAACAAACATGAAAAGCAATGCTTTTTATGTCTACTTTTGAACAGACAAAAAAAGTTGAACTTTTTTCGTCTATTCGAAATAGAAGTAAAATGTGGGGTATTTATTACATCAATTTTTTTTCATGTTGCCCTAAAAGAAAAGTAAAAAATCCTTTAAAATAGAGGTAAAGAGTCTTTGCTATAGCAGTGAATGCTATGAGAAGCGGTGACAATCTTTTCAATTTGAATCGTTCGTTGTAGAAGAGGAAGAAGGCTTAGGTATTAAAACGTTGATTGGTTCCTAATTTGGACGCTGCATCCACATTGATTCAATTCTTTTTTAGTGTATAAATTTATTGACTGTTCTTCTAATAAACTTAATCCTGCAGGTGCTTATTGCATTGCTTGTAAGGCAAGGAAGAAGAATGATGGAGCCACAGTTGTCCTTGAATGTATCCATCAAAACACACCTTTCTACCTCTTAAATCATTGAGGGACTATATAATCTTTGTTGATTGGAATATGCCAAAAATCTGAGCTCATTGGAACAACGTAAATGAGCATACAAACATAGCAATGTGATGGGTGGCGGCGATGGAGACGAAGAAGGCGCGGGATGGCAAGGCAATTAAATATGAAGGTGGGTGAATGAACCTGTTTTTTGCTTCAGAGCAATGGTGAATGATGGAACAGGAATGAAGTTTTTTAGTTTTAGAGAAAGAGCAAATGAAGGAGAGAGGAAGGGGCGAGAGGGAGGAAGAAACCGCGTCTCAATTTTTATGGAACCGGATCCTCTCAGAAGTTATTTCCTCAGCGGCCCTCAGAAACCTAGAATCCTGTCCGTTTAAATGATCTAAAATCCCACATTACGCCAAGTCGTGCAAATGGTGTTGGCTCAGTGGGTCCCACAAAACACTAGCATTGTCTTCAATCTTGGGCTTGGCTTCTTTCTCCTCTGTCGACTCCCATCCTTGGTGAACAACCATCTCGATCTGGGTTGAGTTTTAAATCATTACCGACAGACACTTACATATTCTTGATCTGGGTTCCACACTTTCCACGAATATTTTAATGGGGAACAAAAATAATATTGTGCTGTTCACATTTTTCCACTTTTCCCTTGCCATGTATGATGTTACTATGTCCGGTATTTAATGTAAGACCTCATTTGATTTTTATTTTAGTCCTAAATATAAGACCTCAATCTATTTTGTCTCTCATATTTATGTATTTTTTCCAATATAGTCATTTTAATAATGGTAGTTTTAGACAACACACTTGATTAGTAAAGATATTTTAGGAAAAACAACACCTATTTATTACAAAATAACCAACTCAACTTATTTACTTAATCTCTTCAAATTAGTCAACTAGTTCTTATAATTAGGACAGGAGGTAGGATAGTTTTAGGGATACTGATACTATTATTATATGCTGCCACCTCAAATGTTGTAGGGAATCAAACTCCTGACATAGGAAGAGGAGGATGAGGATAAGCAGTGAAAAATAGAGGTGGGAGATTGGGGAAGAACAACCATGAAAGGCCTGGAGATGCAGTAGATGGCTGTTTACCAAGGGGTAGGAGTCGGAAGAAGAGAGAGAAGCCAAGCCCACAGTTGAAGACAATGCCAATGTTTTGTGAGACCCACTGAGCTAACATCCATTTTCATGACTTGGCATAATGTGGGCGTTTAGATCATTTAAACGAATGAGATTCTAAGCTTCTGAGTGCCACTGAGAAAATAGCTTCTGAGAGGATCCGGTTCCCAATTTTTATCCTACCCCAGTAGCTATGTCAGCATAAGTAAGTTAAAAGGAAAGACTTAGCGGTCAAGTTTCTGTTAACTTCATGGCATATTTGCTACAAAATTAAACTTCCAAGGCATTTTAGAGCCAAAAAAAACTTTCGGGTGTGAAATGTTCCTCTATGTACACTTCTAGGTTATTTTAGCATCTTATCCGATAATTTAAAAAAATTACTGTTTTCTATTATTTTACAATGAACTCATGCCCTAGTCCTTCATGTTGTACTTCTTGGTAGAGGTGGTAATATGAGTCAACTTGCGAGTTGTGGGTTGGCTCATGATGGGTTAGAGTTAGGCAATGAGATTGAAAAAGCTTTGTATAATGGCGGATTGGCTCCCGCCATGGTAGGTTGATGAGTGAATGTGCAGGTTGAAAAAACCTTGTGTAATGGTGAATTAGCTTCGGCCATGGTGGGTTGCCAACGTTTTTTTTTTAAATATTTGTTATTTTTAAAATATTTTTTCTTATACAATATAAACAAAATATGATGAAATTTTTGTCTTTTCTTCAAATACTTGATTGAAAAAATCAAATAAATGATATAAGTGTTATGAATATAATAATATCTTTATGGATGTCCATACATCTCCCATTATCTCCTATATCTCCTATAATCTATAATATCTCTCATTATCTCTATATCCACAATTATCTCATATTATTATGTAATCTGTAGATTCTATCAAAATTGTAAAGTTATGCTGCCATGTATAATATATTGAGTACTCTTGAATGGAATGAGAAATACTCTCTTTTGTTGATATTCTCTTCCTCTGTATAATTCTTCTCTATATTTCTTCTTTATTTATAACAATAGGTAATTTTTTAATTTTTTAGATAGGATATAAAATATAATAATTAACAATTAAAAAAATTAAAAAAATAAATAAATGTAAGTTAGCCCTCCTTGTGAGCTAGGCGGTGTAGGTTAAAAAGTTTTATTTGCTAGCTGGTTAGCTTTTAGTTAACCCTAACTCGCCATTATTGATGGATTCAACTCATATTACCAGCTCTACTTCACAACACCTGAAATTTTCTACTCAAAACTACATCATTTTAGAGTAAAATAGTGGATGGTGAGTAGTGGTTTGAAGTGTTTTTTTGTTTTGTTTTTTGTATTCAAAATTTTGGAATATTTTTTCAATAGCACCTAGTATGTAGCATTTGACACCCTAAAATAATTTTCAAAATATCCAGTAATATGAATTTTTAATAATATCTAGTAATATTTTTTTAGTAATGCTTAGTATCTTAGGTTTAAAATGTATGTTGCTGCTGAGAAAAATATTTTAAGAATAAATTCCATTAAAAATTACTTTAACACTTCTATTAAAAAAAATCTTATGATGTTTAATGCCATAAAAAATATTTTAATATATTAGATGCCATTAAAAAATATTTTAAAATATTAGATGCCAACTAATTATCAATTATACTCTTGAAAATTTGTAACACCTAATTCGTTTAAAAATGAGTCGAGTATAACATTATGATATTTAAATATATTCAATTAATGGGATTTGAATAATATTTTGATTGGGATTTGGGTATATTGAATTAAATGAGGAGTATCATTATTAAATGAGATTTTAATTGGAGGCTTAAATGAAGAAATCAATAATTAATTTTGAATTTGAATAATATATTCAAATGTATTGAATTAAATCAGAAGTATCATAGTTAAATAATACATCAATTGGGGTTTAAATGAAGAAATAAATAAATAAATTTAAATTTTTGTATGTTCTTTCTAATTTCTGAATCTCTAATTCAAATCTCATGAATAAAAAAATCACACTTTTATAAGAAGTGAATCTTGAGTTACGTTAAATAATATAATTTATTGGAATTTAAAATTTAATCAAATATTCTAATCGTGCGATGTACAGGAGAAAATTTTCTAGTTATTCTTAAAACATGTAATATCCTTTTTCGTTTAAAAATGAGTCAAGTATGATATTATGAGATCCAAATATATTCAATTAATGACATCTAAATAATATCTTGATTGAGATTCGAATATATTGAATTAAATAAAAAACACTATAAATAAATAAAATTTTAATTAGAGGCTCAAATGAAAAAAATAATAATTAATTTCGAATTTGAATAACATTTTGATTAGGATTTTAATAGATTGAATTAAATGAGGAGTATCCTAATTAAATAATATGTCAATTGGACACTTAAATGGAGAAATAATTACTTAATTTCAAATTTTTATCAATTCTCTCTAAATTCCACATTCCTAATTCAAATTCTATTTGAATGAATAAAAAAAGCACATTCTTATAAAAAAAAAAAGTAAATGTTGAGCCACCTAAAATAGTGTAATTTATTAGAATTTAAAATTTATTCAAATACGCTAATCCGGGCGGGGGGGATTTTCTAGTTCTTTGGAAAAGAAAACAAGTACTACTCACTAACTACATTTTACCTTAAAGAGGTGTTTGGGTAGAAACAAAATCATGGTTTTAAAAGTGCTTTTATAATATACAAAGTAAATATATGGAGGAGTTTGTCTCGATTTGTAAAAAAGTGCTTCTGATAAGTACTTTTGGGGTTACCCAAACACCCCTTAAAACGATGTAGTTTTGTGGTAAAGGAGAGTTGTTAGATTAGTCTTCCTCATGCTTCCCTTGTCCACTTCAAACTCATATAATCAGGGCATTGTCTACTCTCGGGAACATCAATCTAAAGTATTTTTACTGCTACTTTAGTCTTTTTTAATTGTTACTTATAGAAAAGAATTTTGATTCTTTTTATTTGTCACTTGTACCATTTTTAATGATTCATTTTCAATTATCTTCCTCTTAATTAAGGGAGATAAATATAAAGATAAAGAGAGAGAATGGATGAGAAAAAATATACTAGTATTTAATAAGAGTAAAAGTGGAAGATTTTATGTATCTAATAATTTTTTTTAGTAGTGAGAAACTATTACAAGTGACAATTGAAAAGGACTAGAATGGTATTTTGAAAAGAAGCTACCTAGGACCCACAAACCTTTTTTTCCCCCTCTTTTTGACCTTGACTTTTTGTCACATTCTTTATTTTACTTTTATTTAATCTTTCTCATAAAAACTTTGGTTCCTTTTATAAGATCTCACTTGTGGTTGCCTAAATATTTAATGTGTTTTTATTATTTTTGTCACTAATTAATTCTATATATTACATTAGTTAAAAAGTTTACTATGTTATCTTTCATATTTTTCCTCTCTTGCTTATCCCTTATAAATAAGGGCATGCTTGACAAAAAAGAATCCATTTTTCACATTTTTATTTTTTTACTAATTTTTACTATTTTTTAAAATCATATAATTTAGTTATCAGGCTCAAATGAAAAAAATACCAGAGGGAGTATTTTTTAAAGAATGGGCTTACCGACTTAGTAAGATGCAAATTGAAAACTTTGTTAATTTTCATGTAGAGTTAATTAATTATATTTAAACAGCTCTTTAATTCCGTTGGAAATATTGCAAAACACTTATGAAAGAAGTCATTAATTAAACTATTTAACATATAATTTGTACTATAAATTAAACTATAAATTAGATCTTATATTAAAGAGGAAGTATACAGTATTACATGAAATAATTGTTACATTCCTTTATATATATATATTAATTTTATTTAATGTAATTTTGTTTATATTTTTTAAAGAATGGGGTTAATAAGAGAAAAATTAACACTTTGTTAATTTTCATATATTGTTGATAAGTTTTAAACCACTTTTTAATTCTGGTAAAAAATATTGAAAATGACTTGTAAAAAAGGCAAATAAAGTAATTAATTAAGCTATCTAACATATAGTATTATTCATGTGCAATGGACAAATAACTTATATATATAAATATATATCCATAATTATATATATCATAGTGATTTTTTTTATCTCCTTAACCGAGAATGGTGTCTTGCATATCAAAATAAGTTAATAAAGTTATACCACATACAACAATTAGTTTAAACAAATCTTTAAAGCATTGCAACCAAACTAATTGCATAATATGTCTTTCTGTTTGTATGTATGATATCAGGCATCTCTTTTAAAGCTTTTTTTTTTTTGTGAATTTAAACCCTTTCCCTCCAATTTAAAAAAAACAATAGAGCACCTAAAGGTAAAAGAATAAGGTGAAACATTATAGAAATTCAATTGGCACATAGAAAAAAAAAAGGAATTAAATTGGCTAGATTATTAGTTCCTTTGTTTATGGATTTTTTTTAATCATGAATTTGTCTAAAAATAATTATAGAGAGGCGCGAAAGGCGCCATCTGGAGGGAGCTAGTCTTTGATTGATTAAAGTTGAGCTGCTTGACATTTGGTTCCAAAATTATTTGCTTTTTTTCTGTATTTAATTATCCAGTTTAAAGGTTTACCCCTGATTTTATTTCTCAAATGCACTCAACACCTCAATTTTTTTTAGTGTTGCAATTTCACCTATAATCCCTTTTTTTGTTCAATTTTACTCATGATTTTTTAGTACACTTGAGAAATAAGATTAGAGATAAAATTGTACCAATAAAAAGATCAAAAGTAAAATTACACTACTAAAAAATTGGGTTGCTCAATGCAACTAAGCATGCTGTCTTTAATTTTTCATCCACATGCCACCTTAGATTTATGACATTTTATTGCTATCCAAGCATCTAAATCTTGGTACAATGAAAAAATACCATAATGCTTTCTTCGGACTCTTCCTGTTCTCTTGGTAGCGTGATGTATTATACTTAGGACACTCAGTTAGTAACTTATATTCCTTTCTAAACAAAATATAATCATTGGGGCAAGCGTGCATCTTCTTATAGCTTAGGTTGACAGAGTGCAACACGTATTTTATGTCATACGTTTTGCTTGGAAGCTCATTTTCCTTCGGTAGCATTTGTTTCATAAGCAAAAGCAATTTTGCGAAGCTTGTGTTGCTTCATCTATTTCTTGCCTTCAAGTTACACAATTTCAAAACTGCAAACAATTTTGTAAACTCACTATAACATTCATACAAAGGTGTCTCCACGTCACTCTTCAACCTCTCAAACATTTCTGGACAATCTTCAAGCTCCCCTTCAACCGCGTTGGCCATATCTTCAAGACAGTAAGCTTTATATGTACTTGTGTTAAAATTAGTTGATCTACATCTTTCACTTTGCCCTCGACTACTATTATCCACATCTCTTGTCTCCCCGTACTTTGTCTAATACTTATAACTTTGATCAATTCCATTAATAATTAGGTGGCTCTCACAAACTGATGGTAAAACCCTCTTTAGAAGGCAACATTTAACAGAAGGGTAAATAATGTGATTGCGATCATTTGCATGCTCAACCATAAACTTAACAAAATATTCTACGCTGTCTCAATATTCCTTTAATAGTAGGTTGGTAGACATCTATTTCTTATCTATGATCCCCATCTAATATTAAACATTTAGAGGGAAATGTGATCAGCGACTCAAAAATGTTGAGCGAATTAAACAAAGATAGGAAATCAATAAGTCACCATTGATCACATGTTACCCTTTTTTAATTTTAATTCTATTATTCCAACTGTTGACAACTAATAATTCTAGTCACTAACAACTAGTAATTGAAATAAATTAAATCATATGCTATTCCATTTAAAAAAAAATTGGTAGCATAAGACTTAAAAATAAGCACTTTTCAGGTTTTATGCCCTCTATTTGTAAACTTTTAAAAAATTACTGAATAGCAAACATGTAACACCCCAAATTTTATGATTTAGGATGAGTAGAAAAAAAATTCATTAAAATTATTTAATAGCCAAATAAATTGGGAAAAATTATGGAATATTGATTTGTAGGGTTTAGAGACATTTTGGAAAAGGTATTTTCCCAAAAATGGCTTAAATAATTTTAATAGATAATTTTAAGAGAAAAATAGTTAGAATGGGATTTTGATCCAAAGATTTTTTTTTATAGGAATTAATTTACTGGTCAAATAAGCTATTGGTTGAGGGAATTTCAAATTACTCTTTATGGATTAAATTGTGGAAGTATTCGTTGCTTCAGAAAAATAAGAGATGGTGAGATTGGAATTGAGGAGTCATTTTCACTCCTCACACACACCTCACACATGGACTTTGCCTTTTTAACCATCAGATTACTCATCCACCTCCCTCATTTCATTTCTGCTTCCCGTAGAGAATAGAGTGAGAGCGCGAGTAAGAGGGAGCAGCGGTGCGTCACCGGCGAGAGACCATAGGAGATCAAGAACCTGACATGCAATCACTGTTCTGAGCTTGGGTAAAACTCCTAATTACTCTTTTATATTTATTTCTTTCGATCTGCGTTTAGATTCTGCTGCAATGGTTGAGTGAGAAAGTCTAGGTAGTGAGAGAAACTCCTGATTTAAGCTGAAAACTTGATGACGATGACAGAATAATGTTGGTTGATGATGATAGTGTAAGACTTTTTGGTTGCATGTTCCTTTCTTAGTCTCTGTGTTGCTGTCCGAATCTGGGTTTGATGTAGGGGTAAGTCGTGCTGTCAAGATTTGAAGCTAATGAGAGGTAGTAGAGTATCTTGCGTGATGCTAGATACCTCTGTTCTGGGTTGGCCGAACAGAATGAAATTTCCGCAAGTTTGAGTTTCAAATTCTTTGCTCTGTTTTTAAGTCTACCGAACAGGGGTTTTAATGTCTACAAATTTAAGCTTTGGTTCCTTGTTTATTTAGTTATAGGGGTATG
Organism: Neltuma alba; assembly: GCF_004799145.2. Lineage (NCBI taxonomy): Eukaryota > Viridiplantae > Streptophyta > Magnoliopsida > Fabales > Fabaceae > Neltuma > Neltuma alba. The sequence continues at coordinate 37,942 of NW_021632021.1, read as the reverse complement.
TTTTTGGTAGTTATGTGTGCTTTGTTCTTCCTCTGTTATGGCTGTTAAAAACAGAAACTATGGTTAATAGTGGAGACGTTGGGTTATGTAGGGAGAAGCATGTAGTTGCATTATTTGTTGTTGCATGTGAGTGAGTGCTTTATTTTTGGTTAGGCGGAGCAGAGATTTTGGAGTGGGTGTATGTGTGCACGCGCGCGCGCGTGTATATATATATATATATATATATATATATGGGTAAGCCGTGAGAAGTTTGGAGTGGAAAATATTGAAATAGAAATGGTTAATTGGGAGGAAGTTTAGGTATGATATATATATATATATTTATACATGTCTTCGAGTATAGGTGTTTTGGGTCTGAAAATAATTGAGGGAAGGCTGCAATCGTGGAGCATTGTTATTATTAGTGTTATATTTATATATATTTATAGGCTAGGTGGTGGCCGAATAAAAAGGGAAGAACTGAAACTCATATATATATATATGGGTGAAATGGATTGAGGCCGAGAGAGACTAAAGAAGAATATAGGTATGGGTTCATGGAAATGACATGTAATTATGGAAGAAAAGGTGGGTTAGTTAGACAAGGAGTTACTGTTTGGTTTTAAATAAACATGAGCAAATGAAATGTTTAGAAGCTTATGGGAGAGAGAAAATGAGAAATCAAGAGAGGATGACAAGCTTGAATTATTGATGTCACATTGGTTTAGGTGTTCGAATTATAAAGAGATTAAGAATGGAATTAGAAGGAGAATAAAGGGATTAAAAATATGGTCTATAATCAGTTATGATTTTAAGTTATTTAAATGGAGATTTCATATTGTTGATTTGAGGTTGTTACATTGAAAGGTGTACGTAAAAGATTTACCTTGAGGTTTGATTGATGAATCTTAAGTGAATTTAATAGAGCATTACGTAAATGAACTTGAGGTGAATAAAGATGAGTATATATGTGTGTGTCGGCCAAAGTTGAAAAAGAAAGATTTCACATGAATTTGATTGTTTGAGGTTTGATTGAGGTTTCCAAATAGTGATAGGAAATTTTTTTAACAGATAGATTAATAACCATGATATTTATAAATTATTTCAAAGGTACACATTAAGAAAACTTTTAATGACACAACCAATGATTAATATAGGATAAAAGTTGTATTAATAGAATAAATGAGAATGGTTATTTGAGGACCATAAACTTAGAATTAAGGAGATTAAAGGATGTATAGAGGTCGAATTGCTTAGCTTTCCCAGTTGGGTTTTGATATTGATTAGATGAATATATTTGTTGTAGCGTTTTGTCTTGGTCAAAGAATTAATTAAAAATTACACTTACTTGATTGAGACTCAAGTAAGCAAACTTGTATGTAAATGGTTAGATTGGGTGGTGACCAGTCATTAAGTAAAGTAACTGTTTGGGTTGAAATAAAGAGAGAAACCCTCCATAGTGAATGTATTGAATAAAAAAAGTGTTCAGAATGACCAACTATTATGTAAGGGTAGAATTTAAAGAAATTTAGAATTTAAAGAAGGTTAGTTAAATTATAAATTATGTTGGATCAAGCATTAACCTACCTTTACTAATATAATAGGTTTTGATATTCGCAAAAACCCACCAAGGAAGCTAAAAGAAAAGAAGCAAGTAAGGTTTAATTTTGAAGCGGAAGGCTCAAGTAGTAGTTTTTTCCTACCTTACATTTATGTATGATTACTGCATATTTGTTTGTGTCATATTGCTATTCAAAAAGTATGAGAACATGTAATCCTTGATTCCTTGCATGAGTTAATAGCCGTGATCACGTGCAGCTGAAAGATATGGGGCCTTATGAGCCATTATTTGCGTGGCCTTATGTGCCATTACAAGCGCGGCCTTATGAGCCATTATTTATGTGGCCTTATGAGCCATTGTATGTCCGGCCTTATGTGCCGTTGATTACGCATTCAGCTAATCAATCTGACTATGTGTCATTGCACTTAAATGCTTTTTTATGCATAGCTTGCAAGGTTATGTTCCATATGGCTTGTTTTGCATGCTTTATATAATCTGCATATGTGTTTGATGGAAATTACTACTATGGGGATTCTCCAGAATCTCATCACCCCTTCCACGTTGTACAGCAAGGGCAAGCAGCTCCAAGGGTAAGGAAGTTGTAGGAACTGAAGGTGGGCATAATTAACTGACTTATTAAATATTTAAAGGCAAGTAACCTCTACTTGCTTGTGTATATACTATTTTGTATACTCCATAAGGAGGTATGTACTGTCGGTGCACAGGTAAGGGCTATTGACCGAGATGACCAATATATATCTACCTAATATGTAGCATTATATTATGTATGTGCACCTACTTTATCAGTATTTGAGATAGGGTTCAAGTGTGTGAATCACTCGTCAGTATTCAATTAGTATCTGAAAAAAAAAATTTCTCTATCTTTTCCTAGAATAGAACCCTGACGTCTAGTGATTCACAGATGTTAAAATGACCCTCTTAGTATATAGATAGTTAGGTGTTGCAAAACCAACAGCAGAGCAATATCATTATTAATAACAACATTCATGAAAGAAGAAAAAAAAAAGCCATTTAATTCCAACCGACTTATATGGAAGTTTAGTTCTTCATAATAAAAATAAAGCCATTGAATTTAGAAACAATGCCATCTAAATTCAATCATGTCCCCTTTCAATTGAAAAAAATTCAGCAACATAATGGCTTAAAATGTGCACTTCCTAAGCCTTATGCCTTCTCTTTCCACTACTTTAGCTTCAAAAAATAAATCCTTCAACACTAAACAAGCAAGACAATTTCAATTCACAAAACCTAACACTTAAAACTATCATCCATGCAAGTTTAATTAAATCTAAATAACCTAAAACTATCTAAAACAATGCCATTTCCCATCATTTCTTATTCCCTTTCCCTATTCTTTTACATTCTTACCATTTAATGCTTTAACACATTGAAATAATCAAAACCCACATTGAAATTAAAATAATTACAACCCACATTCAAGTAATCAGAACCCATATTGAACTTCAAACAATCAAAATCAAAACCCATGTTCAACTTCAAGCAAGCAGAACCCACTTAAACCAGAACAACCACACATACACTTCAAGCAGCACGAAACAATGCCATTCAACAAGGAAGGAGAAGGAGAAGAAGAAGCCATGACCAACCTTTAGCAATAAAAGCAGAAACAAACACGGACAATAGAGATTAGAGTGAACTGTGATGCAACATTGCAGAGAGAAGGAGACGAATCCACGGACTGCAAAACGCAATGAAGATGGAGGAGAAATCACGAAATCAATAGGAAAGTTTCAAAAATCAGGTGGGGAAGGTAGGTTAGAGTGGTGGGAGGTTTAGGGAGAGCATGCGAAAGAGGAAGGGCACATGAAATTTGAAACCGAGTTCGAGCAAAATGTATCTAATTAGTGGTTTTAAAACACAGCACTTAACAGTTATTGGGTAAAACCATCAACTATTTTAAAAATATACTTGATGGTTTTAGTGAACAACCGTCAAATATTCCTATACGAAACAATACTTAACGGTTTTTCGATAAAACCGTTAAGTATTTCAAACAAAAACTTGACAGAACAACTGATAGTGCTACTTCCAGCAAGACAGAAGCCACCAAAATCACATCAGCAGAACAAGTTTCTGATCTCAACAACTGTACAAATATCACAATCACAAGCATAGAACAAAACTGCAGTGGAAGGTAGGATCGATGCCTTTGAAGGGAAGGGTGAGCAAATTGAGTCCGTACTAACCCAAAATGAAAATACAATCCCTCATATATAGTTGAGAAAGTATTCTGACTATGTGTCAGTCTCATGATCAGAGACATTTGTGGAAAAGGCTTTAAGTATGTGTCCTGCGCTTCTGATAAAGACCAATGTAAAGTGTGATACCATACTTCATATAGCAGCAAGGTATGGACATCATGAAATAGTGAAAAAAATTAATTGATTATGCTAAAGCTTATGAAGTCGGAGCTGAAAAAAAATTATAAGAGCAATAAATGATAAGAAGGACACGACCTTGCATGAAGCAGCTCGTTATGGTCATAGAGAAGTGGTGGATGTCTTAATAATGGAAGAACTAGCTAGATCACTCATATTTCGGTAAAAATGTCAATGATGAAACTCTACTTTATATTGCTGTTGAGAGACGATATTGGAACGTGGTAGATACAATATTGGATAAATGTGATCACCACAATATAATGGCCCTAATGGAAAAACTACTTTGCATGCCGCAGTCCTTCATGATAACGCAGGCGATGCAGTTTTTTTTTTTTTTTTTTTAATGATTTTGTAATTTGTCATTTATAATAATTTTTCATTTATATATCTAATTTCTTAGGAACAAAACCACAACAAAAAAATTAACCCACATGCTTAAAGATAAAGTTGGAAGCTGTAAACTTTATGATGCTATGGAATGAAGGACAATACAAGAACTCAAATAAGCTTTGTGATGAAATTGGATCGAGTAAACTTAAGAGACTATATTGGTATTAATGCTCAGGGGCGCATGATTGGTGGTTTATAAATTAAGATATTTGTTTTATAATTTAATTTTTGAATGCCCATAAAGGGTTTGATGGATTGAGTGAAAGACTATCATTAGATGTTTTAAAAATTATGAGGAACTTCTTTTGCTTTCTTGAACATGTTAGTGGTGACATTGAATCACTTATGGTGCAAGGATTGTTTATTATTGAAATTGAGAGCTAGCTGATGATATGTAACTGTAAAAGATGTGAAAATATAGGTAGTTATAGATCGTTATGGCTGTTAGGAAGTTTAGGCAGTTAGGGAAGTATGAGTTAGATATGGGAAGCCATTAGTCAGTGCCTATATAAATAGAAAAGTCTGCAATCAAGATGCTATGCGTAATCTGACCCAAGTTATATTCTGTTGATACACCTCGTCTCCCTGCGTCTCTTCTCTCTTCTCTTCTTTTGTTCTCTTCTCTTCTTTCCTATTTGTCTATACTTATGAAACATGAACACTTCAAATTTCAAGAGTGTTCAAGTGAGAAAGCGGTTAACTATTTTTAGATGAAACGGATGGTGTTTAATTTGATATTATCTTGACAAGAATAGTATGGAAGTTGTTGACGAGAAACTTGTCAGCAACAAAACAAGCAGATGAAAATGGGTAGGCTTTACTTCACTTCGTAGCACTTTGTGCATATCCAGCTGTGGTAGAGTTGCTGGTAAGAAAAGCTAGAAGCACGTCATACATGAGAGACAACAAGGGAAGGACGACTCTTCACTTTGTAGCACTTCATGAAAATTCATATGTGATGAAAAAGATACTAGAATTGTCTAGATTGCTATGAACTGGTGGATGAAAAGGGCTTAAATGCCCTTCACTACACTACAATGGGAGAAAGGGATTTCCTAGATGGACTAAACCATATTGTACCACTAATAAATGAGTTGTGCAATGAGAAAGATAATGATGAGAACACATCACTTCACCTCCTTGCCCGTCAAGCTCCCGAATGGAAGGACATCAATTATTATCATCCTCTTCTGGATCCACAGTGTGTGAAAGTGGACACAATGGCATGCAATAATTTCCGTGAAAGTGCTCTTGATATTGCTGTTTATGTTGTGCCTCCAGATTTAGCTAATGAGGTAACAAGAAATAACATCTAGCTCGTTACTAAACATTAAAAAACATAACATGATAAAGTACTTTTATGTGTTACGTGGTGCAGAACACAATGTTGAAGAAATTGATAACTATTGGAACAGGTTAAGAAGACGAGTTCTAGACACTACTACCAAAAAAAAAAAAACAATGCCATTTTACGAAGGTTAAAAAGAAAAAAGCCGTGAAAAAAAAAAAGCAGTGGCATTTTTGAAATTATAAGGAGTGATTGTTCACATTTTATGATGATTATTAATTTAATCACCGTGGAAAGATCTTTTAACAGCGCCATTAAAAGATCTTTCCACGGTGGTTTTTAATATAACCGCCATAGAAAGTTTTAAACTAAATCCTATTACGCGTTTTCGTTTTCATAGTTTCATAGTTACACAGCGCCGTGGTCCCCTGGTCTATCCCACTACCCAAACTGCATTTTCTGGCAAATCCTCACCTTTTACTGTCATTTTTAGTCCTCTATTTGCCGTTGTCTTTCGCTAATCATACTCATCTTTTCTTGCGTTTTACTCTTCTCCCACTATGTGAGTTTCCTCTTCATTCATTCTTTTCTTTTTTTTTTTCTTATTGTCTTAGATGTTTTGATGATATAAATCTCTTATATATCAAATGAGTTGATTGGTTTCACATGTTGGACATTTTGCATTGTTTCTTTTGAGTATCTTGTATTTTTAAGGGGTTGGTTGATGCATTTGGAATTAGAAAACCATAATTACTTCCTGTACACTACATTAGAAACTTGTTCAAGGCTTCAAAGTTGATTAATTTTTAATTTTGTAATTTTTTAATAATTTTATGATATTTTATTTTGAATTTTTGTCAAATTTTTGTGATAAACTTTAATATTTACCAATGAAAAATCTTTAAGTGTTCTGGCCAATTTTTTGTTTTGTTATGAACCTTGATTGATAATAAAGTGTTGTTTGAAATTTCATGGCAAATGGATATCATTTGTGTTCCCATTTTGGATTCAGAAGTTTTAGCTTTAAGAGAGTATCTTTTATGCTTGGAGAGTTGGTTGGTGATATTTGAAATTAGATAAATGCAATTACTTCCTATACACGGCATTAGAAACAAGAAATCTTCAAAGTTGATTAGTTCTTAAGTTTGTAATTTTTTTAATAATTTTTTGAGATTTTATTTCAAATTTTTGTAATAAACTTTGAGATTTACCAATAAATAATCTATTAAGTGTTTTGGTCAATTTTTTTTTTTTTAAACTTTGATTGATAACAAAGTGTTGTTTAAAATTTCATGACAAATGGATATCATTTGTGTTCCCATTTTAAATTCAGAAGTTTTAGTTTTAAGAATCATTATTTATTGGATTGGTTTGAGATTGCAACTTTCATTTTGTTAGTTATAATTGTTCAAATGTATCTTGTATTTGTTTATTATTTATTGGTTAGTTGATTGATTGATTTTTCTATCATTTAAATAATTTGGGATTCATTATATTTAAGGAGAAATTCTGTAAAAAAATTTTATAAAATAAAAAAGAAATTCCCTTAACTTGTAATTAAGTGTTAGTTAATTTTAATTTATTGACTAACACTTAATTATTTTATTTATTTGAATATTTAAATTAAGTAGTTGGAATTGAACTTAATAACTATACTCATTAACTCTATAGAATAATGGATCGTACTTGAATGAAAGTTAGGAGAATAACAAAGAATATGAGGATGGGGTTGAAAGGTTTCTTGAATTTACTCAAAGAAATGTCTCTAGTAAAAGAGATGGCTTGTATTTTTGTCAATGTGTCGAATACTTAAATAATAGTCAGTGGAGTATTTTTGAGATAAGAGAGCATCTTATCTGTAATAGGATAAATTTGAGATACACAAATTGGATATAGCATAGTGAAATTAAAAAGACTACGTTGTCTAGAAAGGATAAGATTGTTTTGGTGATAGAATTTTGGACATATTCTGTGACATAAAGTATGAGTCCTTTGCTCATATGAAAGCTTGTGTAGTGATGTAGAGATGCCTTTGTACCCAAAGTGTAAAGATGATTACACAATGTTGGCAAGCATGTTAAAATTGATGAATTTGAATGCAAGAAATTGTTGGACCGATGCTAGTTTCACTGAATTGCTCGAATTGTTGAGTGATATTCTTCTACAAGGGAATTCACTTCCAAAAGGAATGTATGAGACAAAGAAAATTGTGTTCAATGGGTTTGGAATATGAAAAGATACATGTGTGCCCTAATGACTGAATATTGTTTAGAAATAAGTATGAAAGGTTAAATAAGTGCCCTAAATGTGGCACTTAAATATGCAAAGTGAAGAAACACGGTGGTGCTATGGTGAGATGACCAAGATCCTCCTTTGAAGGTATTGTAGTATTTTGTAATAATACCACAGTTTAAGCATTTATTTGCTAATGCTACAGAAGCAAAGAACTTGAGATGGTATTCTGATGAGAAAATATGTAATGAAAAACTTCGTCACCTCGTGGATTCTCCTTAATGGAAAGTAATAGATCAAAATTTTCCTCAATTCAGTAGTAAGGCAAGAAACCTTCAGCTTGGGCTTTGTAATGATGGAATTAATCTATATGGTAATTTTAACACCACACATAGTGCTTGGCCGATTCTCCTAGTAATTTACAACTTGCCTCCTTAGTTATGTATGAAAAGAAAATATATCATGCTATCTTTAATGATCTCGGGGCCAAAACAGCTGGGAAATAATATTGATGTGTATTTGGCACCTTTCATTGAGGACTTGAAGAAATTATAAGAGGAAGGTGTTAATGTATTTGATGCATATAAACAAGAGATTTTCAATTAACATGCCGTGATCTTCACTGTAACATCCTAAAAATTTTAACCTGGTAGATAAGGGAATTAAAATGGACCAGGGGCCAATTAGTGTAGAGGGGACATAGTTCTCCCAAGTTTTGAATGAAAACCCAGATAGTGGCTGGGCTAATATTTTAAAATAGTAGTTGAAAAAAGATCTGATTGGGAAGTCAGATTAGAAATTCCCAAAAATTCCTAGAAAATCTTGTAAAATAGAATTAAGGGTCAAGAAAAAGTATTCGAGGCCCCAAAGGAATTATTGAAAGAAAAATAAATTAATATAAAATTTTTGACATTTTCAGGAATTTTTTGTTACACTAAGTAATAGTAACCAAAATTAATTATTTAAAATATTTAGAGGCCTTAATAATTCTGGAAAAAATATGAAAAACTTTCTTAGAGGATTTTCATAATTTATAAAATTGTTCCTGACTTCAAATAATGAGTAGGTTAGCTTTAATAATATTTAAAGGGAATTATTGTTGGTAGAACATTAGTTTCGTTGAAAATAGAATTTAGACGATTTCAGAGTGATTAAATTCTGAGAAAAATCATGGAACTTTTCTACACTAAGAGAAGGCTAATGATGCATTGAGATGAATTTTCTAAGACAGTAGATTAGACAGGATACAGGAAAAATTCCTCCGCCACTGCACCGGTAATTAGTGTAATGTCAAAATACCCGGGGAAACGTATTTTTCTACAAATTTTTTCAGCTCAAATGGCTCATATATCACTCCTAAAATGGCCCATTTATAGGGAAATAAAAATAAAATGGGTTTTCTAGAAGGTAATTAAGAGGAATTAATCACGAGAAGTTAGCCAAGATTAGGCTAATTAATTTTGCCATGACATAAGCATGTGACATCATCACCATGACATCATGCGGACAAGTAACAAGATCATGTTCTTGAGGCTTAGGATTTGTCCATTATTTTTGGAAAAAAATGGAGGGCTAGGATTTTTCCACCTATCCCTTATAATTTTGTTGAAATTTAAGGGCTAAGAATTAATCAAATTGCTACAAATACACCCTCCTACACTCATGAATTTCAGCCAAGAGGGAACCTTTGGGGAGACCTTGTTGCTATTGAAACAACACAATGAAATATGCCCTCCCATCACCATACTCCTCCTTATGACTCCTTGACATGGACCCAGACCTTATGTGCTAAGCAACCCGGCCAAAGTTCACCCTACTCATATCAAGTGAAAGGGCTCCTCCTACACCTAAGGCGCCCAAGCATGGACTATAGTGTAAGAGGTATCTACCTAAGAGTTCTATCTCAATTATGGGCCATGGAAATTAGTAGTGTAAGCATGCTGTGTAGACTTTAAGAACAATTATCCACCACATAATAAATCTCAACCTTCATGCATAGTCACGATATAAATTAAAAATATCAAAGCTCTTTAAACAATGTACAACAGATTTTCATTTTTTTAATAACATAATATTAGTATATCATATTCAACAAAACAAGAAAATAGAATTTCTAATAAAAGACAACTCATGCATAATTAGATCGACATACTTTCTACTTTACCAAAATTTGTTATATGAGAAAATATATACTTTATTCATAGACATACTTTGACAAATTAATTTGAGAAAATAAAAGCATAGTAAACACTTTACGATCCAAAGCATACATATAAAATAAATTAATCTCGATTACCTCAATTTGAAGTTTAACTTTACTTGAGAAATAAGAGTACAAATTACAAACTCCGAAACGCAAAATAATCTACACAACAATATAGATACAATTTAATATATAGAAATAAATAACTTAATTATATAAAACTTATTATTAGTATATATATTTACTACCCATAATTCTAATTCTAAATTAAAATTCTCAATCATTTATTCTAACATCATTTAAAATTTTTCTCACCGCAAACAATCATTTAAACCACAAGTTTACCTAAAATTTTATTTTATTTAATTGTATAAAATTCTTAATTTATAAGTTAAGCTTCAAATTTCAAAATTTCTCTAATAATATATCCTTAGTATTTTCAACATTCTAAACTAATTAAAATCTTAATAATATATCAAAGAGCGCAAATAAATTATTTAACTCAAATTTAATCGGTATAAGTGTCATATATATATGAAACAAAAGGTTTTCAATTAAAATTTAATTTAAAGTTCTAAAAGCAACAAATTGACAAATATAAACCGATTAAAATTAACGACTCATTTACCTTTAAATTTTTATGGTCATCTATTCTCAAAATTCAATACTTACTCCATATCTGAATCCTAATATTTTCTTTAATCACCATAATTATATACCCATTAGGTAGATCTAGTTGAGTAGAATAATTTTTATAAAGGAAATTTTGTGATTAGGAGTAGTTTTACTTACCAAAAATAAATACTAAAGCTTAAAGGAGGAGAAAAATGAGGGAGGACGACGAGGAAAACGCATTTTCTGCAACATGTAATATAGTTAGGAGCGTATTACACCTAAGGACCCCATGTGATAATTGAGACAATTAAGGTTTACAACCCTTTTGAAAAAAATGTTTTCTGTAATCCTTTTATTTCAATAAATCACGTTTTCGGTAAATCCTCTTTACTCAAGTAATTACATGGTAAAATTTCATTTATCATGAACTAATTTTTCTTTTTCAAATATATTTAAATCATAGGAATAAAAATTAGAATGTTACATATAGCATATATGAAGATATTGAGATGAATGTATAAATTATAAGTAGTCATGTTTAGCCTTGGCTTTATTAGAATTTGGTCTATACATGCTATGACATCCAAAAATTTAATTTGAGGTTTAGAGTTAATTAAGCTTTGACTAGCAAGAAAAATTGAGCTATTAAGTAGTTGAAATTGGAAGTTTGAGGCTTAGAAATACTAAGATTGATAGTTGGAGGCCATATCTCTAAACCTTTTTGAGTACTCTTGGAAGTCGGGCATTTTCAAGGGCCAAATGATCTTACTTTTAAGTGATCCATTTTGTATTGGAAAATAGACATCTCAAGCCTTCTAAAGAAGCTTAGTTTGTAATTTTTGGACATCCATAAAGCTAGATATGAATTTTTGAAGTCGGCCCTTTTTGTCTGTGTTGTTTGTTAGATGTTCACTGTAGTGAACAAAATAGAATGTTAATTATCTTGTTTGCTAGATGTTCACTGTAATGAATGCATCAAAATCTGGTTTTATAAAGGGTTAAGGTGCACCTAGCACCCCGAACTATTTTCCCAGGTGTACTCAATGTCCTAAAGTAATTTTTGGTGTATCCAGTGTCCCAAACTAATTAAAACGGTGCATCCAGTGTCTCAAACTAATTAAAACGGTGCATCCATATCCCGAGCTAACAGAAAAGTTAAGTTTGACCATTAGTTGACTGAAAAATCTGATGTGGCAGACACGTAGGCGTCTGATGTGTATTATTTTGACGAGTTAAGGTGCGCCCAGCACCCTAAACTATTTTTTCATGGGCGCCCAATGTCCTAAAGTAATTTTTGGTGCATCTAGTATCCCAAACTAATTAAAACGGTGCGTCCACATCCTAGGCTAATAGAAAAGTCTCGTTTGACCGTTACCTTGCTGATTCAGCTGAAGGCTGACCGAAAAATCCTACATGACGAACACGCAAGCGTCTGATGTGTATTATTTTGACTAAAGCTCCCGAGACGAGCTTTGTGGCGGCGGGTGTTTTCTTAGAAGGTGACAATGATATCGATGGAGTGACTAAGGGAAAGTTTACTGTGTTCTATGAGGAGGAAAGCAAATGCAAGTCGGATGAGGAGTTGACAGAGATAAAGATGGAAGTGTGCTGTGACAGCGGTTGTGGTTTCAAATCGGAGTGGTGGAAGAAATGGGATAAAATGTTAAAGATGAGGATGGGATTGAATGGGTGGTACATGTACCAAGATTTAAGAGGGTGGATCGGTGGTCTTTCTTTTTTTTAAGTTTAAAACTGGCAGAACATAAATGTTAGAAGAGGAGGAAATAAATTGAATTTTCAGTCAAAATAATACACATCAGATGCCTGCATATCCGCCATGTAGGATTTTTCGATCAACCTTCAGCTGAATCAATAAGGTAACGGTCAAACGAGACTTTTCTGTTAGCATGGGATGTGGACGCACCGTTTTAATTAGTTTGGGACACTGGATACACCAAAAATTACTTTATGACACTGGGCGCACATGGAAAAATAGTTCAGGGTGTTGGGTGCACCTTAACTTGTCAAAATAATACACATCAAACGCCTACGTGTCCGCCATGTCAGATTTTTCGGTCAACTAATGGTCAAACTTAACTTTTCTATTAGCTCGGGATATGGATGCACCGTTTTAATTAGTTTGGGACACTGGATGCACCAAAAATTACTTTAGGACATTGGATGCACCTGGGAAAATAGTTCGAGGTGCTGGGCGCACCTTAACCCTTTTATAAACCAGTTGACAGCTACCAAAAACAAAGGGGAGTAGGAAGAAGATTGATTGGGCTCTGTTAGGGCTTCATTGTTTGGCCTTTAAAGAGTATTTTTGAGCTTCTTAACACTCAAGTAAGCTTCCTAGACTTTATTTTTTTACCCTTTCCTCTTAGATTTTTAGATTTTTGAATAGTTGGATCTTGAGGTTTCTTGAGGATTTCAAATTGGGGTAAACTTTGACCGGTTAATTTGAGTTTAAATGGTTTAGATGGGTTAGATTAAGTGTTTAATCAATCTAGATTTCTTGTATTTGGAGTTTTGAAGATTTTTGAGGTTAGGTTTATGATTTCTTGAAGTTTTTGATGGATAATGATAATGTAGATATTGGAAATAAGTTTTGATGATTTGGTCATGCTAATATGAGTTAGAATTGTTGATTAATCAATTTAGATTGTTGATAGAACTAAAACTGCTCAAATGGGTATTTTTAAAGTTGAAGGCTAAGTGTGAAATTGGGATTTCTGATTGAATTGCATACTTTGAGGTTAGTGAATGGTATAGAGGAGTTATTTGTGCTATTGGGGTCCCAAGTTTAGTGTTGGATGGATTGATTTGTGGCTATGGTGAGATTTGAGTACTTAGAGGATTGGGATCTCTAATTATTGTACATACCCACTTAAGTAGTTATGTTTTGACTTTGTGGTTGTGCTGTGTTGTGCAGACCACTTATGAGTTGTGACTTGAACCCGGAAATTCTTATGATATATTTCTTGTCCTTGTTTCAGCGAGAGGTAACCACTTTTCACTCATTATATATGTTGATGTGTGTTTATGAGAGAATTGTGAAAATGTGTATTTATATGATTTGAGAACTTTATAATGCTATTGATATGTCTTTTCTTAATGCCTTGTGGGAATTGTTTGACTTGAATTGTGAAAGTATGATTTGAGAGTTGAATTTATATTGACATGTTTTTTTGAGAGTTGAATTTAAATTGGGAATTGTTTGACTTAAAATAGTTTTTGGGTAGCACTTAGCATCATAAGTTTAAACCACTTGTTGCCACTGATAAAAATACTTTAAGAACAATATTGAACCAAAAATTATTTTAAAATATTGATTGTTAATGTACACAAAATTATTTTACGATACTATATGTTGCTAGAAATATAGTTCAGCGTGTCCTATGTCACTTAATCCGTTTATTGTTATTTAATACATTTGAACCTTTGATTTTACTTAAAAGGCTAGAATATAGGTTTCCTTTAATTCTATATAAGGTTTTAATTTGATCTTTTAACTTTAAAAATTATATTTTTAGTCTTTTAACTTTAGAATTGTTAGACTTAAATAATAATTTTTTTGTAATAATCATAGTTGTTTTAAAAATTAAACTTAATATATTAGCATTTGAAAACATTTTATCAAAATTTAAGATGTCAATATCATTATTTTTCACTAATAATTCTAAAGTTAAAGGACTAAAATATATTTTTTAAAGTTAAGAAATCAAATTGAAACCTTATATAAAATTAAAAGATTAAATGTATATTTTAGTCTACTTATAAAAATTTTGCTTTATCCAGCCATTAATTCCAATGTTTAATTTTTTAAAATAAAGCAAATTACAGTCTAAAAAGGGAAAAGGAGGGACGAGGTAACGGTGCCAGGTGTTCAAGAGTAGGATGCAGAGAGAAACTGGGAATACGGGACGAGGAAATCTGGGGTTCAACGACGTCGTATGTTTGTGGGCATTTAGGTGCTCATCGAGTCTCTGCAGCTGCTCTTGGTTCTCCCTTTCAACATTCTAGTGCTGATGCGTCGTCCTCCTCGGTCAAGTTTCTCCTTCTTCCCTTATCGACACCATCATTGCGGTTCTTCGGTCGTCGCTGCTCTCCGCTCGTCTACGATGGCTTCCTTCTCATGACTAGTTTCATTTTCTTGATTCTTCATTGCTGAACCCATCTCTGTCTCTCTCTGCTTCGCGGCTGAGCGTGGGTGAGTGCGAACTTTGTCCTTCTCTTATACACTGTTTCTATATGTGTGTTATGCTCGAATCCTCTCTTTGCTTTTTTTTTTTTGGCTACTGATTAAAGGAAAAGGGAAGGAGCTAGTATGTTGACTGATTGAATTTATTAAATTCGGAGGTTTATAGAAAAAGGGAAGGATTTGAAATCAATTTTGTAACTTTTGAACTTTAAAGAGATTACCGTGGTGTTTGGGAGTGTAATTTTTGATTGTAGTTATAAAGTGAGATGCTGTCTTAAATCAATTTTGCTTATGCTTGAGTAAACCTTAGGAAATTATTGGGATACTTGAACATGTGTGGTTGTAATTGATGAGCTATGATGTTGCTTTACTGTTTTAAATTGAATGCCACAAGGTGTTTGTGAATATGTGCAGGAGAAGAATTTGATTGGAATAGGCCTTAAGTGCTCTCAATGTATTAATAACTGTTGAAATTGAAGAGCAAAGTTGTGAATTCTTTATGCTGAATATAGAAAGCTAGGAATATTGTTCAAACTTTTACACACACACATATATATATGTATATTTTATATGCACCGACTTGGTATGGGTTTAGAATGGGGGAATGCTAAAATAAATAAATTTGTTATCTTCTACTTTGAAGTTTAGAGGAAGGGAAAAAAAAAAAGACTTATTAGGATGAATTAGTCAAAGTTACATTGAATGAATTGTTATGGAAATTCTTGTATAAGTTTTTATTTGGGAGAAACGTTTTGATTTTAGGACATTGGGGAGAATGAGGAGCAAACTTAAATCATAACTGTATAAACTGAAACAATGTATATGTTGGGAGCACAGCAGGTGAGTAAACAGCATCCTATGATATTTTTATAAATGATATGGTTTTTCAATATATCATATTTTAAAATTATATTATCAATTTTAAGTAATACTTGTTGAAAGCGAGTTTGTTGGAATTATATCATTTGCTCTTGAGATTTGAATGTTCAAATGAAATAACAATTTTATTTATGGTTAGCTACTTGATTATTTTATATCTTTTCAGTCTTTACAAGTCTTTATGCATGAAAATTTAATAGAAATCTTTCAAGGTGATTTTGTGAAATGTTTTTTTTTTTTTTTTATGTGAGCTATTATTAATTGGGAAAACCATATCATAGGTACCTCTACTTTTTCTCAATTTTTAATTTGGTATCTATGTGTTTTTTCCTCTTGATTAAACATTTAATTTTATTTTCTTTTAGCTACATTAGCTCTTATAACTTTGTTCTATTGGCATTTTTAGTCTCCATATAAGGATTAATGATGTTAATTGAGCAAAATTAAAGATTTAGTTAAGAACAAAAAACACATAGGTACCAAATTGAAAATTTACAAAAAATACAGGTACCTCCAATATGGTTTTCCCTTATTAATTTAAAAGGATTTGTTGACTGATGGAACTTGAAAGAAATCAATTGAGATTTTGTAAAACTTCATGCTGGGGTCTTCTTTTATTATATATCTTTTACTAACTTTTGTTATTAAAGAAATATATTTTCTGTTGCAAGTGGCTAATTGACCCTATGCATGCTTGAAACATTTTTGAGAGGACTAAATACATATTGCTGGTTACTAACAGCAGTATTGATAGCCCTTGGGGTGCCATGTTTGATATCAAGTTCGCTTGTTATTTGTGGCTTTGGCCATGCTTGTTATTCGTGACTTCGGTCGTGTTTGTATTTGTGGGTTCGGCTACGCTTGTTATTTGTAACCTCGGCTATGCTTGTTATTCGTGGCTTTGACTGCTCTTGTTATTTGTGACTTCAGTTGCGCTCATATTCATGGCATTGGCTGCATTGTTATTAGTGACTTTGGCTGCACTTGTTATTCATGGTTTTGGCTGCATTTGTATGGGTGCGCCATGGTTAACATGAGCTCGCTGGATATTTGTGGGCATTGTTGCCACATTTGTACTCGTGGCTTTGATCGCGCTTGATGGTTACTTGCCCTTGTGGACTATGTGTCTACGCTTGTTGCTTATTTTGTTGAGGTCCTCACTTGAGCAGGGTTTTTCACACTATTTCATGATCTGATTTTATAAGTTGTTTAAATATTTAGTTATTCTTGTATATCATGAAGTTCTTTATATAATTTCTTTTATGTCTAAATAGCTTACTCAAAAATCTAAAATCATTAGTAAATCATTTTACAAAATAATATCTGCATAATTTGTTATTTCATCATGTGTTTATCTTATTTTTATTTATGGGATGTTATTCACAAAAGGGGAAAAAAAAAAAACCAATTTTGGCCTCAAATAACACTACTGACCCTACATCTCTAGTTGAACCATAAGGGATTTCATTGCTAATCAAGCTTGGAGATATTTTTTTGGAGGAATTGGTAATCCATGGAAATCTAAATTTACACTTGTAATTACTTTTATAACTTAGATGCTTCATGTAGCTTATATGCAAGATCCTTATTTTCAGTTGACATGTTGGTATTATGATCATAAGGAATATGTTTATATATATATATATATATATATAAATGAATCAGAAATGGTGTATGTATGTCCTAGAATATTATATCAATCATGATATTGTGAATGAAGTTATAATGATTATGTTACGTAATTATTTATATGTTTTAAGGCTTAAGGAATGTGAATTCTATCATATTCTGTGCCAGTCACTCCTTAATTTTCGGGATGTGACAAGTAGACTATATAGTTGTTAGCAAGGTGAATTATTTTCATGCCATATTAAAATGTATATTCTCCTGTGCTTGTTATTTATTTTGTAACTTAGATGTTGCTTTTTATTGTTGTTGAGTGTTGTTGGAGATTCTTCTACATTTATAAATATCAATTTATAAGTAAGACAAATTAGTTTGGATAAAAACGATGAATATAAATAATTTATCATAATTTAGTAACTTTTTTAATTTTCCCAAATTAGTCAACTAGGTTTTATATTAAGGATTAGAAGTAGTATTAAAATGTCTTTTTAACAAAAGAGGCTAAAATGAAGGGGGAATCAAAATCAAAATGGGAATGAAAAATAAAATTAATGTGCTTATTTTACCGTTTCTCTGATTATCCCCTAAATACTCTTAACTAGTGGCTATCACTTTACTGTTACATTTTAGTTTCACTCCTGCAATAGTCTTGGTGTAATTTGTATAGTACTAAAGAGCAACATATTGATGATAATTAAAATTATAACGAGATTCTTCCACTAGCTTGTTTGCTAACATATTGAAAAGTTGATTACAGTAAACTACCACCTCTGGTCCTAAAAGGAGATCTTATATTTAGAGTTGGAGGTGGGAATTTGTGACTGTTTTTACAGCCTTGTGTCTCCCCAGGAGAACTGATGTTCAATGCTTGCCAGAAAGTTCTGAATCCTAAACTTTGTAAAGGGATCATGGACAAAGGAGGTGCAATGCCGGGAGAGGTTATATAATATTTGACATGTTCTTTGAATTTGTGTTGTGTGTGTTTATATATATATATATATATATATCTGTGTGTGTGTGTGATGTCTGGCTATTGCTGGTTCATCTCTAGCTTGGTGTCTGATTAACTTATGGTCAAGATGACTTCTTAAAATAGTTGCATCATATATTGAATACTGATGTTGATTATCTCAGCTTTTGTGTTGTTATATTAGACCCCTTTTGCTCAAAGCAGTTCAACAGAACTGATTCATTAATGATGTGTTCTGTGTGATGTTTGGCCTCCAAGTTATGTGATGCCAAACTGACTTTTCTTCCTTGAAAAGCCGCTTTGGCTCAACATGTGATGTTTGGGATGGCTTCTGAGAAAAAGAGCTTCTCAATAAAAGTTGAGTTGAAGATGAAGAAATTTCCTTTGACTTTAGGCCTTTGGCTTTTGTTTAGATGTGAATGTTTTAAAACTGATTTTCAATATATCATCCAAACAAGTTTATGCCAAACTAACTTTTTTTTTTTTTTGGGTTAATAAAAGCCTATCCAAATATAAATTACATTATGCTAATTAACTTTTATCTCAACTTGAGTTTGCAAATCCCAGTTAAAATAAAAGTCACTTTTGCCAATGTTAATTCAAACAAGCCCCGATCATCCAAAAAGTAGCTTTATAATTGACTGCAGCTATGTTGTTCGGCGTAAAATGCTGTCTGAACTACCTTCTGAAATCATGCTAATTGTGATGCTTGCCCTTCATCATCCGAAATGTCATTAAATTTTGTGGCCAAGTGGGACGACAGTAAGTTTTATGCTGCTACATCGAGCCATATTTGTTACGTATGTGCTGAGTTACAAGCTCATTTCAGGTGGCATAATCACCCAGACCCGCTTTAAGTCCTGATCAGATGCGAAGTTTTTGGGGGATGGCGATTCTTGCAGCCCTCTTTTGAGCCAACCAGCATTGGCTAGTTACAAGGAGGAGGCTGAAGATGAAGTGAGAAATAAAAGAAACGGGGTTCAAAGTCAAAACTTGTATCCTGCACAGTTATTCCTGGTAGAAAATTTGGCTTCGCCCACAGAATCTATTAAAAGAAACCCCATCAATGGTTATTGTTATATTATACTCCTCCGAAGGTTGTCCCGAGAAGCCTAGCTATGACTTATGACAATAGTCCTTCCATCGTTAGGAGGAGAACTCACAGTAATTAAAAGCAACTCCTAAAGCTGTATGTCTTGGTGTGAATATTTTACACAATTTGAATTCGATCGTTGCAGGGTGGTGTCACGTTGTTCATGTATATATCAATTACCTCTGCCAGATCTCTTCAAAATGCTCTGAGTCAATGCACTAAATAAATTTTAAATCCCATTATACTGTACAGCGTTTTTTATTTTGGCCTTTTTTATACTGTATCATTTGGCCTTAACTTCAACTGCATTGATCTTATGCTTGAGCTATTTCTCAATTATCTTCTCTTTTCTCAAACCTCCACCACACAAAGGACCCTTATAATAGGTTCATGCCATGTGCCGACACTGGTCCAATATTACCCAAATTAAAAGCAAAGGATATTCTTTTAATTTTTGTGGTCAGCATTGTACATTACGATATATCCGGCTTTTTGTGCTTAAAAGTCAGAATTGTGTTTTGACGATATTCGTTACTGACCTATCAAAAAACAGAACTGTTTCGGAGTTAGTTGTTGTGGATTAGATTAGGATAAGATATAGCTCCTCCCCACTTACCTTTCCTTTAAAAGTAAATGATAAAACCCTCATTGCTCTCGTCCTTGTTTCTTTATAGGTTCAACCACCACTCAATACACTTTACTCTTCTACCTTCTTTCAACCACTCCATACAATTTCACTCTTTCTCATTCAACTCTCTCCCCCTCACTCACACTACTTCCACAAATTCATCTGAAGAAGTAAAGAGTTACTGTTTCACCCTTTTACAAGGCTCCCTCAACAGCTATTTTTAAGGTACTTAACTACTTATATTACATCTACACAAAATAAGATCACATGGTTTTTCAGTTTGATGTAGCTCTATGTCTTGCTTTATTGATATTGCTTAGAAGATTGCATTATTTCTTTTTGCCCTTGTTCTTGCTCTTACTTTTATTCTTGTTGGAACATTTGGACCTATTTTAAGTTACAAAAGCTGTGGTGCCGTGGCTGTCATAGCTGAAAATGTATATGTTGGCTAGTGTGGGATTAATTAATTTCAGATCCATAGGGACAGTACATTTCTTATAGCAGCAAGAAGCCAAATTTTATGTTTGAATTCTAATCCATCTAATTGGCAGTAGGTCAAGGACTCAAGGCTGACTCAATTTTACTTGATTCTCGCCCATGCAGTGGATAAATAATTAATATTCCATGGGTATGATAAATCACACGCCACAGATCCAATCCTTCATCCGTAATTATCATTATCTATGTCTGTTTTAGTGTTTCCAAAAATATAGAACTTGACTTTAAGAAAAAGGAAGAAGAAAGAGAGATATTCGGCATATAGTTATATTGTCTGGCATAACCAAAATTCAGAGGTTTCATTTTTGAGGGATTTTATAAACAGTTTCAGTGAAAAAGGAGTTGGATGGAGATAACAGCCGATAATGCTAGCTTCAGCAAGACAGAAGCCACCAAAATCACGACAGTAGAACCTGTTTCTGATCCCGACAACTACACAATTGTCACAATTACAGGCATGAAACCTGAGTTTCACAAAGCTGCAGTGGAAGGCAACATCAATCTCTTTAAAGAGAAGGGTGAGCCAATTGAGTCCATACTAACCCCAAATAAAAATACAATCCTTCATATACACTTCACGAAGTACACTGACAGTGTTTCAGAGAAATTTGTGGAAGAGGTTTTACATATGTGTCGTGCACTTCTTTTGAAGACCAATGGGAAGGGTGATACCATACTTCATATAGCAGCAAGATATGGACATCATGAAATAGTGAAAAAATTAATTGCTTGTGCTAGAGACTCTGATATTTATGAAGTTGGAACTGAAAAAAGGCTTATAAGAGCAACAAATAATAGGAAGGACACGGCCTTGCACGAAGCAGCTCGTTACGGTCACAATGAAGTGGTGGATGTCATGATAAAGGAAGAACCAGATCACACATATTTTGGTAAAAATGTTGATGATGAGACTCCACTTTATATTGCTGTTGAGAGACAAAATTGGGACATGGTACATAAAATATTGGATCAGAGTAGTTCACCACAATATAATGGCCCTAATGGCAGAAATGCTTTGCATGCCGCAGTCCTTCATGGTGACACAGGTATTTTATTTTATGACTTTGTAATTTATCATTTATAATAATTAATCTTTCATTTATATACCTAATTTCCTAGGAATAAAACGACAACAACCAAAATTAACTAACATGCTTAAACTAACTTTTCTTTTAAAAAAAAATGAAATAACAACTGATATAAACTCTCTGAAATAATTTAACAGAATTGTTACTGATTATTTTAATTAAATTATGATAGTTACGATTGAAATTAACACTTCAAATTTGAAAAGTGTTCATGTGAGAAAGTAGCTAATTATTTTTAGATGAAATGGATGGTGTTTGATTTGATGTTATCTATATATGACAGGACAAGTGCGGAAGTTGTTGACAAGAAATTTATTAGCGGCGAAAGAAGCAGATGAAAATGGTTGGGTTCCCCTTCACTTGGCAGCACTTTGTGCACGTCCAACGGTGTTAGAATTGTTGGTAAGCAAAGATAGAGGCACGGCATACATGAGGGATAACAAGGGAAGGACGGCTCTTCACTTTGCAGCACTTGCAGATTCAGTTAAGATGAGAACGGTATTAAACTATTGTCCAGATTGTTATGAATTGGTGGATGAAAAGGGTTTAAATGCTCTGCACTACATTACAATGGGAGAAACTCATTCCCTACGACTATTAAAACAAATCATACAAGATACACCGCTAAGCAACTTGTGCAATGAGAAAGATGATGATGGGAACACACCACTTCACCTTCTTGCCCGTCAAGCTCCCAAACGGAATCGTTATCATCCTCTTCTGGACCTACAATTTCCAAAAGTGGACACAATGGCATGCAATAAATATGGTCAAACTGCTCTCGATGTTGCTGTTGATGTTGTGCCCCCAAATTCAGCTGATGAGGTAACAAGAAATGACATCTAGCTAGTTATTAAAAAATAAAAAAGAAGACACAATATAAGGATTTATTTTGATATTTTGGGCATTTGCATGCACGCCTCTAGTTTTCCTAAATACCATGCTATCACTACCAAAAAAAAAAAACACACTTTCAAAAGTGACAAAAAAATTCATCGCTGAAAGTCTTCAACGATGACTTTTTTTGTTGTCATTGAAAATAACACTTTCAATGATAACTTTTGAAGTTGCCATTGAAAGTCTTGATAGGTACGCTATCAGAAAGTTGCCACTCAAAGTTAAACTTTCAGCGGCAGTATTTTTTGTCTTCGCTAAGAGACAATACTTTTAGTGGTAACATTTTGAGTCACCACTAAAACCTATACTTTCAGCGGTGATTTTTTACGGTTACTGATAAAACTCATATTTTGGGTGACGACTTTTTCTGTCACCACCGAAGATCATACTTTTAGATGGCAACGATATTTTTTAGTCATCCCCAAAGGTAAGACTTTTAACTACAATTGTTTTTATGAAAAATGGGTATAATTTTTTTTTATTTTTTGTTTCGATATATTATTTGACATATTAAAATATGAAATATGTTATTTATCATAAATAAATAAAATAAGGTAGTGAGTTTCTATTTTCATGGAAATTTTATGCATAAATTGATACTTTAATTCAAAATAAATGATACATCCACACAATTAAATATTAAATCAAATGAGATTTTTATGTCCTCTCACACCTGAATTAAGATAATCCTATAGATATATTAGATATAATCACATTTTTTGTCGAAATAATATATTTAAATATATTTATATAATGCTAAATGATTTTTTTTAATAGTATCTTGAAATATAATACGTATCATATAATATAATATTTAATTTTTTGCTAATTTATACTTAAAAATAAACATCATAAGAATTAAAAACATATTATAAAATTTATCAATAATGTTTTCAAAAAGTATGCAATACAATTTTTTTAATTATTTTTATATATTAAAACTTTATCTTTATATCTATAAAATATATTTTAACTCATTCACTAATATTTTATATGAATATTAAAAATATGACATAAGAAATTAAAATCATGATTTTACATTAATTATATAAAAGAATGTTTTAAATATTATATTAATATATAATTTAATATTTGATTTCATTTTAATATAGAAATTAATATATGTGTGTGTGCGCGCGCGTGTTAACTTAAATACATGTGTTTAATTATTAGATTTATTTACATCACACATATTAATAGAGATTTATACATTATGAATACATGATGTTAACAATAGAATTTCTATCACGAATGGTGGGGTTTCATTTCAGCTTCCGTGTAACAACACTCACATTATAACAAGTAGGTTCCAGGTTCGAACTTGGGTGCAGACAACTTGTGAGAAACTGAAAGTGGGGTGGCAAGTGATGTGGTGTCATGCCGTGAGGGTGATGTAGCAGGGTGATGTGTGGTGATGACATGGCATCATTTTTATGCCACTTTCAGTGGCAACAAATGTCACGCCTAAAGATAATCTTCAACCATGGCTGTTTTTACTAGTGTGGGAGCTAAAAGTACTTTTTAGCAGTGACTCATTTTGTCGTCGCTGATGTGTATCAATAATAGTCGTTATAGCGGCCACTTGGTAACAACTTTTTGTCGTTACTAAAAGTCAATTCTTTTAGAGTGTATGAAGAGCAGTACTTTTATAATATAGATTGATAGAATAAAAGACAATATAGATATGCCATGTGTTTAAGTTATTGTTAAAAAAAAAAATTAGAATATTCATGTATTAATTTTGTTCGATTTGAATTTTCAGCTATCACACTCTAAACGAGTGCTTTTATAATGAAGCCTTAATACTGACACATACCATTCTTCTTCAAGTTTGGTAAGCTAAGAGACCGAGCTATTCGATTTCGTATTGCTTTAATCAAGGCTATGACGTCTTTTAATAGGTCTTGCACTAGTTTGATTTGGTTTAATCTAATTGCATTGATCATATAGAACATTAGTGAATGCAACTTACTTATTTAACATTTATAAGTTGAATCTAATTAAAGGTTCATGCAAAGATGAAAGACTTTTATGCGTTACAAGGTGCAGAACACAATGTTAAAGGAATTGAGAGCTATTGGAGCAAGGCTAGGAGGACGGGTTCTGGATAAGCACCTTAAAGAGAAGAAACAAGAGAAGAGGTATGATTTAGCAGTTGGTGAAGAGGAGAAACAATATAAAACAAATGGTGTATCGAAAAAATACAAGACAAATGATCAAGATCGTTTAGCTGGAATGGCAACCACCCTCTCTGTAGTGGCAACTTTAATTGCAACAGTAACATTTGCAGCAGGATTTACGTTGCCTGGGGGATTGATTCAAGAAGGAGAACATCAGGGTTCTCCCATATTAGAGTATAATGCAGCTTTCATAGCATTTGTTCTCACAGACTCTCTCTCATTTGTTCTCTCTATTTCTGTTGTTTTTTTCCTATTTTTCTCATCAGCTCTAGCAAAAGAGAAGGATGCGAAGCAGGAACTCTCTGAATTCCTACTATTTAATTGTGGGTATTTAACCATGGTGGCAATGGGATTCATGATCACGGCATTTGGGACAGGCATATATACTGTCCTGGGGGTTTCCAAAGGTTTTGGTATTGTCACTCTCTTTATTGTTTTGTCCTTTTTCTTCATTATTGCTATAGTTTTTAAGAAAGCCTTTTTTGGAGTACCGCAAAAAAGTGCGGAAAAAAGTCTTGAACAAGATTTAAAACACGGGGTGGAGTCCTATGACAATAGAGAAAGTGATATCCAACTGTCCCAGATTGTTTGAATCATTGTCAACAGAATTCTATTTATTAGTTTTACTTCATTTATTTTATGTATATGCTTTTCTTCCCCAAGTGTTACTCGCACATTACACACACGCATACATATATATATACACATATATTTATATATATATATAAAAGGTATAATAGTCAATATGAGATATGTATTATGAAGGTAGGCACCTCTTCTGCTCTATAACAAGCAGTCAGAGGTCGATGATTTGAAGGTTTTAATCCTCTTGTGACAACACACACACACAGAGCATAGAGAGAGAGAGAGAGGAAGCATACTTAAAAGGAATATTCATTTTATCATTAACCTTGCTGATTGGATGCATCATGCAATCATTGTTGGCTTTATCTAACTTTTCTTAGCAGTTTATCTCAGGATTTTTTCCCCTTTTTGTACAGTTGAAGTGAGAAATTGTTAAGCATACTTCTTCGTTCCAACCTAAGTGCAAAGAGACAATTGTCAATTTGAATTAATAAAAGTTGACTATCCGAGCTATCATCCCTATTTTTATTTTATCAAAATTAAAATGGTGCAACATTCTGTGTTCAGTAAATAATAAAGTCTCAAGCTTGAATCCTTTATATGGAAAAAAATGAACTCGATCTAAAATAATTTATACCCAATATGACTTCTAGAGACGGGTTGATATTAAGTGGGAAAAAAGACATTATCTTTCCCAGTTGAACTAAGTGGAAAAAAGACATTATCTTTCTCTATTGAACTAACTAAAAACTAAGTCTTATCCAAAATTCATAACATAAATCATTTATGATTTGTGAATGAAAGATTAGATATATTTTATATTTTAGGTTGATAACACCCCAGTCCGAAATGTAGAAGTTACTTGAGAGTCTTATCCATTTGCTTGTCATTTCAAGTGTTGGGAGTCTGTTGTGGGAAGCTCTCCAAATAAAAAATATCATTCTCTCTGGGCTTCCATATTCCTTTTCAAAACTTTCTGTTTCGGGGTTCGCAGAGTAGTTTAGCTAGAGCCTAATAGGCACTAGAAGTAGTGAACTCCCCTTTAGAGTTAGATTTCCAGATAATCAAGTCCTCGTCTTGCTCGCAAATGAAGAATTTTCTCCGCTGTCTGTTGTGGCATGCCGGTATCGAAACATTCCATGACCCATCCTCCTTTATCCCTGACACGCATCCTCGTGTTTATGCTTTCACGATTCTATACTTGATCTATGAGCTCTCCCTCACCCTCTAGCGAACAATCCAGCCACACATTCGTGATATTTCCACTTCTTGGCTCTATTGCTATGTGTTCCTCAAAGAATTCCCTGAGTTTTGAAAGTTCTTTCCATAGACTCGAGTCCACATTCTTCACCTCTGGTACATCTCTAAAATGTTGACCTCGCCTATGCTTTCCATTCAACACTTGAACCCATAGCTCATTGGGTTCATTATTGATTTTCCATATCAGTTTCAGCAGCAGAGGTTCATCAAGTTTAAATCTTTAATTCCCCCACCCCCCCCCCAAAAAAAAGATCTTTTGGAAGACACATTTTATTCCAACCTATTGCATGCCATTTTCTGTGTTTGCTCCAAACAAATCGTCTTCTGCCCCAAAACGACATCGTTTTGGGTAAAATATGAATAGTGAGATTTTCTTCCTTTCTAAAAACATCCTGTAGTTTAAAATATTTTTTATTAGCATCTAATATTTTAAAATAATTTTTAGTACATTTAACATCTTAAAATATTTTTTTAATACCATCCGTTATCTAACATCTTGTGCCAAATAGCCTGAAATATTTTTTCAATAGCACCTAGTATCTTGTCACCTTAAAATATGTTTCAGTAATATTCAATATTTAAAATAATTTTTGGTATATCTAATAGCCTAAAATATTTTTCAGTAGCATTTAGTATGATAAGTTTAGGGTGCTCGTTGTTATTAAAAGAAATATTTTAAAAGCAAAACTGCTCTAAAAATTATTAATATTGAATGTCATTAAAAAAAATATGTCAACCTTATGATCACTCTTTAAATGTTTTTTAAAAAAGAGAGAGAGAAAAAAGGTGTCCACCATCCACATTATGCCCCCCAAAACAGAGTAATTTTGGGGTAGAAGAGGACAGGAGCGGATTAACGGAAAAAGGGAGAAGCCAGGCTCTTTCTTCACGTGCTCCCCTATTTTGCTTGAAAAAGCTACCCACTTTGGTCCAAAAAATAAAGAAAAGAAAAGAAAGAAGCCACCCAGAAACCTTTTTTTTAAGGGGAAAAAAACTTTTTGACCTTGACGCATTCTTTACATTACTTTTATTTAATGTTTTTTTTATATTTTTGAAACAATGGGTTTAGTAAGAGAAAAATTGAAAACTTTGTTAATTTTCATGTGGAGTTAATTAGATATCAACTGCTGGCTAGTTCCGGTGGAAATGTTGTAAATCACGTATAAAAGAAGTGAAAGAAGCAATTAATTCAACTATTTAACCTATAGTACTATCTTCGGTCCTAATTATAAGATCATATTTGTAGTTTATAACAGAGGTCTTATAATTAAAACCGGAGGTAGTATTTAACATAGAGTTTGTAGTTAAAATTAAACTATAAATTAAATTTTATATTAAGCACCCAAGCTGCGTATAATATTATTTAAAATAATTGTTACATTATTTTTTTTATATTAGTTTTATTTAATGCAATGCTGTTTATATTTTTCTTAAGAATGGGGTTAATAAGAAATAAATTATAATTTTTTTAAATTTTCATATAGAGTTAATAAGTTTAAAACCATGTAATTCCTGTTGAAATATTGTAAATGACTTATAAAAAATGAAAAGAAGTAATTAATTAATTAAACTATTTAAACATATAGTACTATCATGTTAAATTATATTATATTTGAACATTGATATGTAGATAATTAGATATACAACTAGTATTTACATATCTGTGACGCACAAATAAGTTATCCATCATTTTATATACGACATTGAAATATTTAATGTCCTCAACTAATAATGATATCTTACATATCGAAATTAGTTAAAGTTATGCCTTAATAATTAATTTTAACAAATATTGAAAGCATTGCAACCAAACTAAATGCACAATTTGTCTGGACATCAAGCATCTCTTTTAAGGCTTTTTTAAAGCTTTCTTAACTCTAAGGTTATGAATTTAAACCTTCTATGAAAATATAATAAGTGTATGAATTATAGCAATATACATATGTATATATCACATTAAAAATGATAAGTGTGTGAATACTAACGTTATGGATTGGATTTTACTTATAATCTCATATTATCATAGTGTCTTTCCCTCCAATTCAGGAAAACAATAGAGCACTTAAAGCTAAAAGAATAGGGCGAAATATTATAGAAATTCAATTGGACGTGAAAAAAAAAAGGAATTAAATTGGCTAGGTTATTACTTCCTTTGCTCATGGAATTTTTATTTTATGAATATGTCTGAAAATAATTAAGAAAGAGAGGCGCGAAAGGTGCCATGCGGAAGGAGTGAGCCTTTAATTGATTAAAGTTGAACTCTACTTGACGTTTGGTTCCAAAATTATATGCTTCTTCCCTTTTTCTTTTTTACGAACACAATGATTCTCACTCTTTATATAATTATCTAAGGAAAAGGTTTATCCTGATTTTATTTCTCAAATACACTCAGCACTCTAATCTTTTTAGTGGTGCAATTTTATTCATGATCTTTTTTTTTTGTTTAATTTTATCAATGATTTTTTTTGTGCATCTGAGGAATAAGATTAGGGATAAAATGATACAAAAAAATGATTGGTAAAATTGTATTACTAAAAAGATCAAGGGTATAGTTGCACCTTCACCCAAATATTTATTTATCAGATATGATGGGGTTAAGGTGCAAATTTGCCCAAAAAATTTTCACTGAAAGCACTGGGCACCTAGGATTTTTTTTTTTCATTCATTATTTCCCAGGAAGCTTCGAATCATCACAATTTTGCCCTCTAACATTAAAAATGTTAATGGCCAATGTCACTATCTTAATTGTCAACATTAGTTTTTTAATGGCAGGGAGCAAAATTCGTATGATTTTAAAGTTTTAAAGAAATGTTGAACTCAAAAAAACTTCTTAATGTCCAATACTCCCAAATGAAAACTTCGAGACACCCTTAACCCAACTCAGTGCTTTCTTTTCTTTTCTTTCTTTTTTTTTTTTGAGGCCCCTTTGTTTATTCCCACCAAATTGCATCGAATACAGAGAAATCAAATACTCTGCTACCAAACTTGGCCTAATTGTCTGTGAATGCGAACCACTGTTTGCGTATAGTTGGTGATGTTCTATCTCTTTATATAGCCTCTTCACTCATCTACCCTCCTCTCTCAACAACTTCATACACATTCACTCTTTCTTATTGAACTCTCTCCCTCACTCACTATACTTCCACAAATTCATCTGAAGAAGTCGCATCAAAGAGTTTCTATTTCACCATTTTACAGGCCTCCCTCAACGGCTACTTCTAAGGTACTCATTTTACACCCACACAAAATAAGCTCATATGGTTGTTATGCATCATGTTTGGGTTTGATGTAGCTTTCTGCCTTGCTATATATATCATATATATTGCATTATTTCTCTTTGTCCCTCTTCTTGCTCTTACTTTTGTTCTGGTTCAAATACTTAGACGCTATTTTAAGTTACAAAAGCTATGGTGCTATGGTAGTCACAACTAAAAATATAAATGTTGGCTAGTGTGGGATTCATTTCAACTCAATGTGCTGTGTTAGTCACATTAAGGTTGTGCAAAGGTTGAAAAGCTTTTTCTCATATGAGTCATAGGTTTCGACACCAGTAGTTCACAGCTCGATCAATTCCTATATCAATGGTTGTAGATAGATATTTATATCATTTATAGGTGCTCTTGTCAGGAATGATCATGGACAGCAAAAAGGAGCTTGGTTTCATGCACATCTAAGGCGGGAGATTGTACAGAATTAACACCACAGGCCATATACTATAACTAGTGCTCATGTTACCAAAGGGGATTAAAACCATTGGTCACCAATGAAAGTCAAACATTTCTAGGATCGGCGGCAAAATCTACTGAGTTGAATGCTTTCCATGCCTCAGAATCTCATGGATGTCTTAACTTGCCATCTCGATTTTTGTCAACATCACGCCACCTCATATGCTACGCCATTTTTTATGACATATATATTCTCTACAATCGTGGCTTCAAAGAAAAATACCTAAGAATTGAAATATGAAAAAATATATTAGTTTATTAACAAAATAATTTTAAAAAAACAATAAAGCAAATATATCAGTTTATTAATAAAATAATTTTAAAAAATAATAAAGCAAATATATTAGCTCAATAATGATATATTTTTTAAAGAAAATTAAAGCAATCATATTAGTTTATTAATAACATAATTTTTAAAAAATTAAAGCAAATATTAAAGCAACTAATACCTTAGAATCTTTGCAAGGTTCTTCTTCTGCTTTCCCCCCTTTTGTGTGGGCTTATACCTAGATGTCTTGCCCCTTATACAAGTCTCCCTGCTTGCATGCTCTCTATGATATAACAAACAATCATTTGGGCAGGCATCAATTTTCATGTAGTTTAAGCTACGCTTGTTAATCATCTTCTTTGCTTCATAAAAGAACGATGGGAAATCCATATGAGAGAATGTATCTATCAATAATTCTAGGAGCATTGACATTGCCTTGTCTATGATACTGCATAAGCATTTTACATGATATAGCATTACCAAGAATGATAACTTTGAGTACTTTGTACACCCATAATATAAAGGCTTATCAGTTTCATCCATGAGGTCAAAAAAACTTCGAGCAGCTTCATTTCTTAGGAAGTCTAGTTCAGGTCCCTCTATTTTTTTAGTGGATATGTGTTTGTGAACCACAAATGCATCACACACAACGTCATTGATAGGGTTAGACTCCTCTACTTCAACTCCCATTCGAGAAATTGCAGGAGTTGACTGAGCAATTGTATTGTGTTGTTCACATAGAAAGACCAAAATGTATAATTTTATGGGAAAGGCTTCAAAATTAAATGGTCTCTAACAATATTTTGTGGGTGCTACTTGTTAAAATTGTATTTAGGACATGGACAAAGAAGCTTACTATTAGTAGTTGCATGCGCAGAAGCAAATTCTAAGAAGGCAGTTAATGTGGCCAAATACCTTTGGGATGTACACTGTAACTTGATCCATGTCTTATCAATGATTTATGCAAGTACAAGCAAGGAAATATTTCAGAGAAAAGTTCAAATTGAAGTGCAAATGGCATTTGGAAATGTCTCAGATGGTCAAAAGCAAGAAAAGTAACAATCGACAATCTGTACCAGTTAAAAAACCACAAAAAATTGAAATAAACCACTTTTAAGACCAAAGGTCAAAAATTTAGAGCAGTTAAATAACCGCTACAAAGCTTAAACGCAGGCAGCAATCAAAATTTCAAATTTCAAACTGTAGCGTTTAGCTGAACCGCTACTAATCCCAACAGCCGATCAACTTGGTGGTGGTTACGTAACCGCTACAAATGTCAGTCCAAGAGGAAAATGTCATTCAAAATTCAAAATTTGAAACCGCTACTAAACAAATAAATTAAGATAGTTTTTACTTGAATTTCATCTAATCAAATAACATTTAATCCAAACGAAAATGGCTACTAATCACTCATGTGCATGAACATCTTTCATTTTTAATTGAAATGTTTGTGAATTTAATCCAAGCAATTTTGTATTTAAGTAAGGTGTTATATTTATAGTATCAGAGTAGAGGTTCTGACAAGAAGTTAGGATGCTTTGGTCGCATGAGGTACATAAGTTATTTATAGCTCTTTACTTATGTGTCGAGATATGGATATTAATGTGCATAGGCACTATGAATTAAATATAAGGAATGGTCTTAAATGCTCTATCATGATCTTGAGTTTAAAAGATAGGTTTGGAATAATGTTTTTTATGGCTAAATTAATAGTTTGAAATAGGGAGTTTAACTTAAGGATAATTTAAGCATTGTTCTTAAATCTAGAAATATTTTTAGATTATGAAGGATAGTTGAAATTGATTTGAAATTGATTGTGTAAGGTTTGCTTGAGGTTTCTAAATGGGGGATAGGAACTCTAAATGATCAAAGAATGTTGAAAGATTTAAGTTGTTGAAATTTAAAGCTTTGAACATGGGAATTAATTGGAAGTTGCTATTAAATGTCTCTTGATATCAAAGGTTATTTTAGATAGTTATGAGACTTTTGAAGGTGAAATTGTTATAGGCATTGTTTGAAACCTTGAAAGAAGTTATACTACATAAAGGTATAAAGGTTAATGATTATATATTGAGGGATGAAGATTGATTGTTATTAAATTATGGTGGGAGAGTTGGAAAGTTTAGACAGTGTAAGTATATTATAAGGTACTAAATATTAGTTAGGACATATTTGTGAGGATTGAAACTTAAGAATTATGTAAATGGTGTTGTTAAATTGAGGTGTAGTGTCAATGAATAGGAAAGGAGTGTTTGGCCAAAAGACTTACAGGATAATTGAAGTTAAGAACAAATATTTTAAAGAATTTTCTTCTTTGATCTTCTTGATATCAATCTATGTATTTGACCTACTTCCCTATTTTGAGGTTTTCACCTCCCAAAGCAATCACTTTTTCTATAGTCAAGGTTAGATTCTTTATGCTTTCTTTCCCATTGTAATTTTCTCTTCATTTGTTGATTACGCTAATCCATGATTTTTGCTGCTTTACTTGCATCCATAATGTATTCAGATTGTAAATTTGTAACTGGGTATGGTAGCAGAATATGATAATGTTCAATTGGCATTCTTAATTTACGCTATGCGGTTTTTGGAGTTTTATGAATTATTTGATTATCTTACCATGATGCAATTAGACTGTAATTTGTATAATAGAAGTGGACATGTTTGAGTTGACTTTAAATTTGACTCAAAGCATTAGATTTAAGCCGACATGATAAATATGTAATAATGGTGTGGTTCTAGGATTCAAAAAGAGTGCTTTTGATTTCCATCCCATTAGAAATAAAATAGAAAAATATATAACTGAAAAAGAGATGATTTCACTAGCATGGATGATTACTATGTACATCTTTTTACTTGGAAATATCTGCTTGCATTAAGTAATTGTCAAATATCTAATCTAATTTCAAGCTTATTTTATTTTACTCATTTTAAAAAAATATAGTTCTTAACTTTGTGCTATGCAAAACTTTTCAAGATGGTTTGTGACCACAAGATGCTGCTAAAATCTTGGAAAAAACACTAAGTGAATAACTTCAATGGTACATTTCACTTTCTTTGTATATATTTGTCTATGTTTTGTAATTGATTATGCGTTTCCTTCAGTGTAGAATTTTAATTTTAATTTTTATTACATGAGGTGGTTTTATTGCTTATTGATAATACTACTCTTGCACTTTGTATGCTCGATTTGCAGTCTTTAGTGTAAGTACAGTTATACTCTCCATTAGTTCTAATGTTTATGTGAAAATTAGTAATGTTGTACCTATTCTTTTTGTTGTGGTTGCTTCTTGTTTCTTAGTCATGATTTATAAATTAATGTTATACTAGTATATTGAGATTTTGGTCGTTCTATTTTGTGTCACACCCCAAATTTTGGGTCTAAGAATACACAGATTAGCCTAAGATATGTAGGTTACCAAGTCCCTATGAGCAGGAGTCCCAGAAATGTAAACAAAAGGTTGAAGGGTTTTAGGGACTAAACTGTAAATAGAGAAAGTTCTAGGGACTAAAATGTAAAGAAAGTTAGAGGCTCTAGTGAAGTCTCAAGGCCCAGAAATGAGAAAAGAGGTTACTTTAGACGAAAGGTTATGATAGAGGCCATAATAGGGTGATTTATGAGGTTTACTTGACCAGGGGCAAAACTGTAATCTTGAAAAGTTTCAGGCCAGGAATGGGTAAAAATAGAAGTAATACCCAAAAATTCTAGAAAATTTTAGAAAATAAAAATGACATTTTAAGACCTGTATATGAGGAGAAATGATAAAAATGCCCTTTAGTTGACTTAAAAGGAATTTATAAGTTCATGGCTCAGTTTGAGATGTAGAGGTAGATTTAATTGTTTGAGTCATAAGAAAACCTCAGAAAATTATGATAAAATGGGGATGTATGATCTAAGAGGCTATAGAATTTATACAATTAGTCTCAACCCTAGAAGGCCAGCAGAATGGCTTTAACATTTTTTTAAGGCCAAAACTGCAGTTTATGGGTTTGTATGGGAAATTTAAAAAGAAATACTTATGGTCTGAGTTATGATATAAGAAAATTCATAGATTTTCTACATAATTAAAATAATTTTATGGTATAAATAGATGAATTTTTGGAGTTCAGGATTGGATAAAATGCTCCAGTCAAATGTTAAATAATTAATATCCCTTAATTAGAAGACAAAGTTAGAAAATATCTCAGAAATTTTGTGGAAGACAAGTTCAACTTGAATTCTCTTCTTCTTTTCCATGTGCTTCATTTATGAGGGTAATGAGTCATCATATGAGTCACCAGAAGATATTTTATGGGTAGTAGAAAAATTAGAATGCAATACAGGTAAGTGTTAGACAGTTCCCTATCTACCTGGTAGAGCAAAATTTCTACTATGTGGCTCAATAAGATTGACTAATTGGTCAATAGTGTTGACTATTTTTTCCTTATGCTCCTCTAAGGTGGCGCCATATATATGCCTTTTATTGGCTAGAATTTTAAGAAAAAAATGTCTCGGTAGTACAGGGTAAGTCAGGACCCGAAAAATATCCGATACGGTGCAAGATTGCTTGATAGGTGGAGAAATAATTAAGGAAATATTTTTGCACGAATTTTTTATTTATTTTCTCCCTATTTTAATGCCAAGTTGATGAATGGACATGAAAGGAATTGTTCAAGTTGCTAGAAAAATCTAGAACCATCTAGAAGAATCTAGAACAATCAAGAAGAGTATAGAAGAACCTAGAGGGATCTAGAAATCTCTAGAAGCATCTACAAGCTTCTTGAAGCCATGATTCACCAAGACATTGTCATCTTCTTAGGCTATGTTGCTTAAGATGTGTGCATATAGAAGGGTGGTTGAATGGAGGGTTAAGATGAG
Source organism: Neltuma alba (assembly GCF_004799145.2). Lineage (NCBI taxonomy): Eukaryota > Viridiplantae > Streptophyta > Magnoliopsida > Fabales > Fabaceae > Neltuma > Neltuma alba. The sequence continues at coordinate 2,492 of NW_021632021.1, read as the reverse complement.
CTCTTATTCAAGAAGGGCATATGTGGCATTATGAAAAATATGAAGCCTATAAATACCCCCACCCATAGTTCATTTTCGTGCAAGACCATTTTAAGAGGGGAAACTCTTGCAAAATCAAAACTAGAGAGAGAAAGAAGAGAAATCTAGAGAGGGGAAGTGACTGGAACCAAGGTAAAGCTTCCAAACTTCTCTATGTTGGTTTATGATAGTTATATGTTGATTTTATGATAGTTTGATGATCATGGGAAGTCATTTTCCTAAGGGGAAGTGCTGCACAATTTTATCAAAATGATAGGGAATGGTTTAGATGAAATATGATTAAGATTAAGGATTAAGTGATCACATGTTAGTTTTGTTGAAAATCCTTTTTCCTATAAGTATATATAGTGTTCGGCCAAGTCAAGTTCAATGGGAAGGGATTGGATTTTCATAAAACTAATATGATAAATGGATTCTACATGAAAAATTATGTAGGAAAGGCCCAAGAAAGTTTAAGAATCAAAGCTAGAAAAATAAACCCTAAAAATCAAGAAAAAAGGGGTTTAAGGGGTTATGTTAAGTTATAGAGTTGAAATAATGCTTAATGTTGTGTCCTTGGTTGCCTAATAGGCTATACATAACAAAAGGACAAAGATCTAGTTAAGAAGAGAAATTCAAGGAAGAAAAGCTAACAATGTAGTTTTTGCATACCATTGCTTATTAGAGTTACTATACATTGTATGTTCATTGCTGTGTTATGATGTTATGCCATGATGCCTCCATGCATGTATACCTTGGTTTATCCAAGGTTGAGATGATATGTTATGTTATGATGTTATGTTTGTCCATGGCAAGTACATAATACTCAAGTATGCATGTAGCTTGAATTACATTGTGATGTGTAACCATAGTATGTATGTAATGTGCTACTAAGATTCCCTAAGAATCTTACCCCTATATTTAAACAAACCCTAGGGCCTTCAATCTCCAAGAGCAAAGGAAAAGAAGTGGCTATAGTAGAAAGTTAAATTTGCCTCAAGAAGAAGAAGAAGAAGAATGAAGAAAAACCTTATGTTGGATGAATGTAATTAAGAGTATGCTTTAAGGTTTTAAGTTATGGATATATGCTAGCTTATGTGTTAATATATGAAAGCATGCTAGTGTTGTCCAATATGCATGATTATATGGTAGGAGAATTAGTATGCAAATAATTGGTCAAGTAAGACAATTTATCCTTCCAAGGGGATAAAAGTCAACATTATGGACCAAAACTTTGACCAAAATCAAATTAACCAATCAAGTGAGTTATGCTATGAGACTCAATGAGCAAATAGATGAGATTTTTCTCTTTAAAATGAGAGTTGGTTTACCTGAATCTGATAACAACACAAGAAGTTATGCCTTCCAAAGTTGAGCTAAAATAAGTAGGAAATGGAAAAATGATCATATGATAGTAACATTGTCAAGAAAAATTGGGCTCGAATTTTAAGACAATCAGTCTAGAAACTATTTTTTCTCAAAATTTTATCCAAAGATCTTTGCATAGAACTTGGAATCACTCGATTTTGATTTGTTTACAATTAGTTATAATTTTGAAAGTTGGCAAAGATTTCAGTGAAATGTGAATAGTGTGCAGAAGCATTCTGTGATTTGAGGACGCAACCTGAGAAATTAAGGTTGCGACCTAGAGGCAAAAATGGCCTCTATGACCCCAAGTCACGACCAGGAAGCACTAAGTCATGACTTGAATAGGAAAAATAAAAAAGTTTCAAATTTTTAGGCATTTTAGGGTTACAATGAATAGTAACCATAAAAGAAAATTTTCAAACTTGATTTTTCATAACTTGTAGTCTTCAAAAGTGATTCCAAATGCTTCCGCAAGGCAAGTTAATTGGTATAAACATAAGATGTTACATTTTGTATCAGCGAGGTAAAGGTGAGTTATTCTAAATATAAACTTTGCTGTTTTTAATGATAACTAAGAGAGCATGCATGCGTTGACAATTTAAAGTGTCAAATTGACAAGCCAGGGTGCTACAAATGACGACTCTCTTTATATCAAAATATTATCTTATATTATATTATATGAAGTTACAAGCAAAATATATCATATAAACATATTTAATTTGAAATCAACTAAATGAGATTTATATTAAATTTTTAGCTGCATGTGTTGACAATTGAGGGCTATGTGTTGACAAGTTAATGTGTTACAAATGACTTAATGTAATATAATGATAGTGTAATGTAATATTTTAATCTTACATTATTTCTTGTTACATATGCTTATATGATACATTTTAGTTATGATGTGGTATGATATTCAGATTTGAAGTAAATGACTCAATGCACCATCATTTGTCATTAGTTTCATCCTTACTTGTTAATATTGGCACACCTCACTTATCAATGTGAGTACTATCTTAAATTTCAATGATGATAAAAATGTGGTTCAAATTCAAACAATCTAATTTAAGTTACATGTATTTATTTAATACATTTTTTTTGGGGTT
>NW_021632020.1:0-110339 GCF_004799145.2 Neltuma alba | reverse complement strand
CCTTTCCATTTATTATCATCATGCATAGCAATCATAAGGGTTCACCTTATATCAACATAGCTAGTCAATATCTTGGTACTATTGGTGCCTCAAATATATTTCTGACTATTCTTTCAAAGTTGAAAGATATAATCTTGTTTCCCATTGCTTTACTGTTAGTGGCAATCTCACCCAAGAGGGGGTGAATTGGGTAAGTTATAAAAATTTTAACCGAATTGAAATAATGAAATTAATAAAACAGAGGGCTTTAGAGTGAGAAGGATTTTCACCGAGATCAAAGACACCAAATTTATACTGTTCAGTCTTAACCACTTGACCTACATCCAGTCCTCAAAACACCTTTGAGATTTCCATTATGATCCAAGATTAACCGGGCTCTTGGTCCCTCAGTATAGCAATTGATCTTCTCAATTACTCCCCCTTCTACTCGTAAGGTTACAAACTCACTCAAGAGTCCACACTCTTGAGTTTTCACTCAGAAAGTGATTAAAGATGATATGTTAGTCTCTCTCACAGAGTAAATGAATGAGAAACACTGAAACTCAGTAAAGATGAAAATGGAGTATTGAATGCAATAGTAAAATATTTGCAGAAGGTAGCTCGCGTATTCAATATCTGCATTCAATACTTCTTCGCACGTTTTATAGTTGCGGAAGTTTAATAACCGTTAGACGGAAGAGCTTCTAGCTGTTGAGAGTTTGGTTACGTGTTTTCCAATTGCAACGGTATTCGCCATTTAATGCTTGCGACATGGTAGGTTACATACTACTGAATAACCGTTGGATAACCAGTGAACTTTCTTCGTATCTGTAATAATATTTCAATCTAATAAATTTTTCCTTCAAAATGAAATTCAAGAAGATAACTAATAAAATGATAGTAATATTCTTATGATAGTATAGAAGTAAATCAATTAAACATTAGATCCAATAACTATGAACTGATCAACCTTGATCAAAGACATGATCGATAACTGGTTTATCGATTACATTATCAATTAATAAAGATGAAAGATTTTGAAACAGATAACTATATTTATCGATCAAGTTATGGATTAACACATGATCGGTCAAGTGATCGATAAATGAAAAGAATGGCTTCAGAAAGATTATGTAGAGAAAAGGTTCAAGGTCAACTAAGATTTTGAAACCCTTAAAATAGAGAATTAAGATGATCAATAAGGGTGAGAAAAGCTCAAAGAGAAATATTCAGAAGATTCTTAAATCTCATCGTAGCTTTTGGTATTAAAAGAGCTGGATCATTGATCGAATAAGTTATCAAAAAATGCTTGATCAATCAATTTATCGATTAAGATAAGCAAGAGAGAATTTGATTTTCAAGGTACATTGATCGAATACTTTATTGATAAACGGTTGACAGAAAATCTGATCAATAAAATGAAGTTTAACAAAGATTTTCATAAAGAGCACAAATCCTAAGATGATCGAGTAAGTGATCGATCAGAGACTTATTGATCAAGTGATCAATAACAATGTAGTCGAGAAGCTCAGTTCTGAAATGCCAGGAGCATGTATGATTGATCACATTATGTGAAAACAGAATATTCAGAAGATTGGATGATCGATCACTTTATCAATAAATTGATGATCAATCAAGTGATCGAAGAAAGACTTATATACATTTAAATCAGTGAAAAGGTGATGATCGATCATTTGATTGATAAACTGTTGATCGATCAAGTGATCAATAAAGTAATTTTCAAAAGCACTTAAACGAAAGAAAAAATATCGATAAGCAGGTGAGATATTATGCAATCATAGAACATGCTATCAATAAAGCTGTGATCGATAAAGTGATCGATAAATGGTGATTAAAACAAAATACAAACGAGAGTAGGAAGTATTACCATTATCTGTCTTCTTATCGATTACTCTTTACTGATCAAGTGATCGATAACACTTACCAAAACTTGTGTCCTATTATCTGTTAGTTGTTCGATCACTAGATTATCGATCAATTGATCGATAATTTTCTGCAAACTTCTATACAAAATAGTGTTACGATGATTGATCAACACATACAAATTTGATTTATCTATCGGGTTATCGATTAACATTTCTGCTAAGCTTTTGTTAACACATGAACTTTATTATTAAGTGATCAATAAACCCTGGATCGATCAGTGATCGATCACTTACTACTAAAACAAAAATTCCTTAATTTGTGATCATCAAAACCTTAATCTAACATTTACCTCTATCGAGGTTTCATTACTCTGTTAACATATCAAAGTGCATACTAATATTCCTTGTACTTGTTTTGCTCTACTAATGCCATTTCCTATTGGGGAAATTTTCTTGACTTTGCTTATATCCTATTCAAGCTTTTCAATTTAATCATGTTGTTTTTCTAGGGGAAGTTTCTCAGATAATGACTACCTATGTTACAATTATCCTCTGTTATCCCTTACTTCCTCTCTGTGTTACCTTCCCTGGAGTAATACCTCAACCTCTCATCAACCTTAATTAGACCAATCAAGATAGTCCATTGCTTTCAGCCTCTACACTTCTTCATAATGTATCAACCAAATATAAAGCCAGTCACACAATAATCCATCATCAAACAGACACCATCCAATTCCCAAACCATAACAACAACCAACCAATCACATTTGATACCAAAAGTGTCACACCTTCTTTATTACTCCATTATACATCAATTGGAACCATTATAATGCTTTTTAGTTTGTATGCATACTGTTCATCAGAATTTAGGTTAATTTTGAAAATTCATAACTAATTCTAAAAAAATCAAAATGAGGTGGTTCCAATTTTTCCTTGAAGCTTGCTAAGAGTTCTTTAGAGAGAAAATATTTATTAAACTCAATTCCATCCAGAACAGCACCAGAAAATTTGACAAACTGCACTATTTATATGGTCAATTTTTGAATTTTCAATATTTTAGCCTAACTTTGGGAGGGCATAACTCTTAGCACACAACTCTAAATTTAATGATCTACTAATTGATTTAAAGATAAAAGTGAGATCTATTTGCATACAAAATCTTAAGTCTAGATCCCATCATTTGCTTATTATTTTATGTGCTCCAAGATTGGCCTTAATTAGGGTACTTTTATCCCCTAATCCCTATTTTCTTGAATTTTACTTCCTTTTTCCTTTTCAATTGCCATCCATTCCAACATATCATATCATGATTATAAACCATCATACAACATTATAATTTACACACTGTCATAGTATTCCATATCCATAATTCATTACAACTTATAGCAAAGTTCAATAAAATACAACATAACTTGATATATTGTCACATAATCTCCATGGCCTCCCTAGCTCACACCAACTCCTCGCCCTTATCCACACTTGGTCCACTTCCTATTGATGCATGATTTAATATAGGAGAGAATGAGATTTCATAGAAATCTTGGTAGCAGTGATCTATAATCATCATGTTGATCAAGCAGTGTATAATGTGATATGTTGTAAAACCTTAAGACATCCTCAAGTCACATAAAATCATTCTATGCATCATATCAAGAGAGGAAACAATCACACTTTTACATTGGCATATTATTATGCATTTTGCCAAAGCATATCAAGTGTCATAAAGTCTACAAATTTCCATAATATAAATTCATCAAATCAAAGTAATCAGCATAACACATTAAACAATCAAGATAAACAATCAAATTATAATTCAATGCTACCTCTTCAACTTAAACCGATTTGGCCTCTTCAAGGAATTTGGGTTCTCCTTGATTCTTCTCCACAAAACCTATCAATTCAAGTATAATTGCAAGCCATATTAACAATTATGCAACTTAAATACAATACTTTAACTTTAACCTACATACTTTTCCTCTTTCCTTTGATTTTTAACAAAATTGTTCCTCTTTCAGAATCAATAATCTCTTGGCTCATTCCTATACAATTTTTCATGAGGAATTTAAATATCCAATCAGATTTTTAAAAATCAAACTCCTCCCCCTTCAAACTGTCTTGGCCGAATAGGGGTATATGCTTTTCAAAAATTCTATTTTTGATTTCACTGATTTTATACACTTCCTTTTAATATATCCCTACACAAAAACACATTTTAAACCTATTGGAATAATCAAATCAAGGTGAATCAATATCCTGCCCCATGAACAGTGCTTGGCCGCATTAAACACCACAAAACCCTAACTTGGATTTCTTCCAAAAATCAATCCATACACCACTTAACCATGCCTATTCCACTTAATATTTAAGGTTTCTATCATTCCCTAAACAACACATATTCAAGCGAAAAGTTGAGTAGCAACTCATCTTGGAATTTGAAGCCAAAACCTTAATTAAACTAGTTTAAAACTTAGGGATAGGAAGGCTTGAACATACCTTGATGTTGCCTTGATAAAAACTGAATGATTCCTTGCTCAAACTCTCTCTCAAATTCAATCTCCTTGGTCTAGAATAAAAGTGGCAGCATCTCCTGCTCTTTTTCTAATTTTCTAACATTTTTCTTATATTTTTCCATTTTGCCCTTACTAGACTAATAATTCTAAAAACATCAGCCCTGACCTTATCAAGGTTTCACATCAAAAGTTATTTCATCTCCTCGTCTAGTTTCTATATTGGCCCTCGTCCCAATTTTTAACTTTCTATGTCCAGGTGAAATTTCTCGAGATATGGTACATGGGACTCTTTTTTTAACACACCCACATAAATATCATGACAAATACCACCCTGTTTTCATTATCTACTTAAAACTCCTAATATCCACGACATTGTCATCTTCAACCTTCTAAACCTAGTTCATCCATCCCCATGAAAACACCATCATCCTCTTATCCTTACTATCATTCATTGATTCAATGTTTATACCTTCATTCAAATTCAAAACATTATCTATATCCACAATCATATGAATGCAAAGTTCTCATATTTATCTCCAAAGAGGATCGCAACACTTGTTATAAGCAAGATAAAAGTTCTATCTTTTGGTTCAAGATATGATAAATCAATTCCTCTAGCTTCTTTAAAGGCGAAAGATCAAACGAGATTACAAGATAAAAGAAGATAGAAGATTAAGCTAGAATGAACACACCATCTTGAAGGGTTTCCTACTTCAAGTAGGGCAAGCTTAAGTGGTTTGATTCCTAATATTTCCAAGTACACAAAGTACAATAGCGTGTTGTAAATTGTTAATCCGAAATGGTAATAATCAATTCACGAGTTGTAATTTCTTCTGAAGTTTACAAGCTTTGGAATTGCAACTCCAAGTTTGATTATTATTTTTCCAAGTATGCCATGTACAAAAACAAGTTGTAAAAATTTCATCCGACATGGTTAAAATTCAAACAAAAATAATAAATTAATAGTCAAGTGTGAATGGCTAATAGGAGACTAAAAACCTACAACTAATTTATGTACATGAACGTCACAGGCATTTTTATAGTGAAGCCAATAGTCAAATTTTATCACAAAAGTTCAACTTTTAGCCACCTAGGTAGCTATTAAAACAAACATCATCTTTTGCTCATTATGGTTTTCTGCTGGGATGAAAATAGCCTCAAAGCAACTTCACAACTTGAGTTGAGATGATGATTGACTAACCACCAACAAGGTCGTGCTTAAAAGCAGCAACTTATTCCCGCAAAGAAGTAAAACCTTATAAACAAGCCAGCAAATAAAAATCAAAATGCTTTAAGTAGACATTATTGTGATCAAGCATTACGTCTAGGTCTCATTTGCTCAACCATATCATGACTTGAATACCACAGTCCTTCCTGTATACACAATGACAACAATAATTTTAGGTACTTAAAAGAATAGCCTTAAATAGCGTAATAACATAAAGACTTTATTACACACATTCTTTTACTATTGTGCGGGAAGCTTAATAATTCTACTCTTTGACCTCCTCCCAATGTGTTCCGATTTCACTAGTTTAATTATATCATAAAATTGATCCCTTTGAACAAAGAACATACTGATCAATAAGAGTCTGAATAAAAAATCACCGAATAATAAAAAATATGCAAAAAATATTTCTTACACATTGGTTGACTACTATATTGTCGTTAGATCTTTCATGGCAGCCTTCTTATTCGGCTTCTTAATGTCAATATGTGGCTTCAACAATTTTAGGACATAGATACCCGGCTTCTCAATGTCGTTCATTCCACACGTTCCCCAAACACATATTCTCTTCCATATAATCATTACCTAATCCATTATACTCATTTCCCAAACATATCTGTCATAACCCTTTAACAGACTTTCCCCGCAAACACATTTTAACACCCACCATTATCCTATACTAAATCATCCATCCCCCCACTAATGAACTTTATTTCCTATAACGCTAATTTCAATCAAACACCGTTCATAATACAAATAGGGTTCCAATCAATCACTTAGGGATTCTTGCCATTATTTTCCAAACTAAAATAGTAATAATGGCAGCCCAAAAATGGTAGCCGATCGTAGGGAGTCAAAGGGTAAAAATGGCACCTCCCTTCTCTGTGCTTTAAAACTCCCCGATGGGCATTTCCGTCTGTCTCCAAATTTCAAAACCAGATTTTAGGTTTTCACACTTAAATGCGATAATCAATATTCAGAGCATCAATGTGTCATTTTGCATTTTTCAGGTTCTTCTCATGTCATTTTCCCTTTATTAATCTACATCAAAATTTGCATTTATTTTTAGTGTTTTGTTTCTTGGAGAGCTTGGGTTTTGGTTTATGGTTTTTAATTTAATTTTTTTTTAAAAAAAAGACAGAGATCTGTTTCTTTCACATGGTGGAGCTTCCTTAGGATTCCATCAACGCCAAATAGGACAAATTTAACATTGTTAATGCCATGGAATCATGGAGTAAGATAGCAGCATTAGAAAATTATTAGCAATCTTGACATGTTTGAAAAGTACACTAATATTCTTTTAAAAAATTTAGAACCAAAACAAAAATTAATATAAATTATAATGATTAAAATAATTAAAAATTTATATTATATATTAGCATAATAATTCAATGAATGTCTATCCATAAAGAATCATAAAACAGGGAATTAATGGATAAAAAAAGAAAATTAAAATCATAAGGTAGTAGAACATGTCCACCGTTCTGTTTTTGGTGGAGAAGGATCATAATTCGTGTCTATCTTCTTGTTGTTGACAGGACAAAATGCTCCAATTATGGATTTTTTTTATTGTTTTATCATGACAAAATATTTATGTCAATTTTTCTGATTGAAAATTAAAGTACTACAAGAAAAAGTAATGTCAAAAGGCTTGAGGTTAATGGTGGAAACATTTTCCTGTGCATGGACATTTCAAAAATATCAATATATGAAGAAAATTGAGTATTTTAACTCAAGTTTTGCTATATGAAAGAAAAAAACTAGTTTTAATTTATCTTAAACTAGAGTGAGTTTTCGATGCCAAAAAAAAGCTAGATTGAATTTTTTTAAAAAAAAAATTATATGTTCGTTAAGGAGTTTTAACAATCATAAGAGGAAATTGTAAGTAAAATTAATTAAAAAATGTTAAACTCCAATTCCATACTTTTTTAAATCAAAGTACCTAAAATATTGCCTGCTCCGCCTCGCCCTCTAATTATGGCTTAACTGCATGGATCTTTCCTATATTTTGATTTTTGAAAACATACACTTAGGTTCAAATAGTTAATACTGTTAGGAATATTCCGAAAAAATTCTAAATATATATTTTTAATTAAACTTTATATTAAAATAAATTTTATTTACTAATTTACCCTATATACTAAATCCCTAATTTACTTAACAGTTTGCAAATATAGGGGGGGGGGGAGCAAGTCGCAAGAACCACTATGGAGAAGACAAATGCAGCTATGGAGAATCATGAAAGCAAAAACTTATGAAACTTATCAAGAATCTATTTGTTTTTTTCTCCTCAATCCATTGAACAAAGTATTTCACATATACAATTGTTTTTTCCTTCCAAAAAACGAAGCTCTGTGTGCAGCAACTGCGTGATGACATGAATATCTACCGTGTGTAAGAAAAGAGTATTTATTCGCGCCTACCATCACCTTTTAAAAACTTTTCTTTCATCGTCATTAATGGTTTAAAGAAATACTACCTTTGGTCCTAATTATAAGATATCACTATAAATAAAGTCTTATAATTAGGACCGAAGGTTATCATAATAGAAGAAAAGAAGAACTGTCGTGAGTTGTTTTGATATATATATATATATAATTGTGTATATGTTAGCCATTTGAGAAACTAAAATAAATAAATTTCAATAAGTATAAACAAATTTCAATAAGTATGTTGAAAAATTAAGATTATTTTTTGGTTTTATAATTTTTTTTTTGAAAATATAAATATTTAAATAATTATTATGTTAAACAGTGTCATTTTTGTCCAAAAAAATTGAGAACTCAAACTTGACAATCAACTAATAGTTTGGATTGATAGAAATAAAATCTCAAATTATGAAGATTTGTGTAATACATATTTTAATTTTAAAGTAGATTTATATAGATTTTCAAAATAGATAGGACGTACGGGTAATTAAGGCACAATTGAGAAAAAGTTTGAATGTCTGGGTTAATGGAAATAGAATCTCAAATTAGGAAGACTTGTGTTACACATATTTTAATTTTAAAGTAGTTTCGTATAGATTTTCAAACTAGATAGGATGTATGGGTAATTAAGGCAAAATTGAGAAAAAGTTTGAATGATTGGATTAATGGAAATAGAATCTCAAATTACGAAGATGTGTGTAGCATATATTTTAATGTTAAAGTAGGTTTATATAGATTTTCAAAATAGATAGAATGTGTGAGTAATTAAGGCTCAATTGAGAATAAGTTTGAATGTTTTACTTTAGAAGGCTGATTTGAGTTTCATTTCATCCTTGTACTTGTACGGTCTATAAGAAATTTTACTTTACGAGAGTTTTTTTAGCGAAAATTTATTGCTGGGCCCTCATAGTTTTTCCAAATTTTAAATAAGGTCCCTCGATTTTTCTCCTTTTTTTATTAAGCACTTTAAGTTTATTGGGAAAATGACAGATAAAGAAGCTCCAAAATGTGAAATGCCAATTTGGGAAGCTAAGGAAATGTAATTACCCATAGGGAAGTCCTTCCCAAATTGGGATTTTGAAATTCAGTGAAATGACAAAAATGCCCTTTGTTCTTTTTTTTTTTAAAAAAAAAAACCCAGCCCCTCACCGGTGGCCGGTGGCCGGCGACTGGCCTCCGGCGGCCGCCGACCGCCTCCGGCCACCGGCGCCGGCCACCGGTGTGGTGGCTGCCGGTGAAGGATTTTTGTGACAAGATTTTTTTTTTGGGAATAAGATAATATTGGTTCAAAGTGGCGGGGGTGGGATTTGATCCCACAACCCCTTGGCCACTTGGACCAACAAAAGGATGGCCATTGGGCCATCAAAGATTTCTTAACCTTATAATGCAAACAAAATATAAGTTAGCTCTTTTACTGTGACTCCAGCTCGTGACAACAATTTATCTGAGGATGACAAGTCTTAATTGAGAAATAACAAGTCTAAATTTGATATTAACAAAGCAACTTTTCCTTATACATAACAAGAAATACCGAATAAATTGTTGTTATTTTTCAACAAAGACGTGTCATTTTTAAATAAATTATGATCATTTTAAAAATGATCATAATAAAATGATCATAATTTATTTAAAAATGACACGTCTTTGTTGAAAAATAACAACAATTTATTCGGTATTTCTTGTTATGTATAACGAAAAGTTGCTTTGTTAATATCAAATTTAGACTTGTCATTTTCCAGTAAAGACGTGTTTTTTCAAATAAATTATGGTAATTTTTAATTAACGTAGATGCTATTTCTTGTTATGTATAAGGAAAAGTTGCCTTGTTAATATCAATTTTAGACTTGTCATTTTATAGTAAAGACGTGTCATTTTTAAATAAATTATGATCATTTTTAATTAATGCACATGCTGCTATGTTATGTATAAGGAAAAGTTGCTTTGTTAATATCAAATTTAGACTTGTTATTTCTCAATTAAGACTTGTCATCCTCAGATAAATTGTTGTCACGAGCTGGAGTCACAGTAAAAGAGTTAACTTATATTTTTGTTTGCATTATAAGGTTAAGAAATCTTTGATGGCCCAATGGCCATCCTTTTGTTAGTCCAAGTGGCCAAGGGGTTGTGGGATCAAATCCCACCCCCGTCACTTTGAACCAATATTATCCTATTCCCAAAAAAAAAAATCTTGTCACAAAAATCCTTCACCGGCAGCCACCACACCGGTGGCCGGCGCCGGTGGCCGGAGGCGGTCGGCGGCCGCCGGAGGCCAGTCGCCGGCGGTGGTCGCCGGTCGCCGGCCACCGGTGAGGGGCTGGGTTTTTTTAAAAAAAAAAAGAACAAAGGGCATTTTTGTCATTTCACTGAATTTCAAAATCCCAATTTGGGAAGGACTTCCCTATGGGTAATTACATTTCCTTAGCTTCCCAAATTGGCATTTCACATTTTGGAGCTTCTTTATCTGTCATTTTCCCAAGTTTATTTCGTTAGATTCGTTAATCGTTTATTTACAAAATTGTTATTTTTAGTGTTAATAAATCTATTAGACATTAATGATGTGGCAGACAAATGGGTATAAACAAGTTAGATTTTTTTTTGCTATGCATAGGTATCCTCTTATTAAAGACAATTGCATTCAAGGTACAGTCAGACACTAACTGTAAGTACCTCTTCTAGTAAGAATTTGAATATTAGTTTACCATATTGCAGAGACTATCCTCTTCTGCTAGACACAACCCTTGTTAGTTAAACAAATTGGATTTGACTAGGCACAAATGACTCCACGTCACTTATGATGGGACTATTGAGGAGATGTTTGGATAGTAAGTAAAACTATGGTTTAGGATAAAAACCTTGGTTTTTGGATCCCACCATCCAAACATCCCCATTTTTTGCAAAATCAGTTTTTGATTGAAAATCATGGTTCAGAAAAAAGTAGCCAAACACCATATTTTTTAGCAAAATCACTATTGCATTGAAAACCATGATTTGGGGTATAAAACTAAGGTTTAAGATATAAAAATATATTTTATAATGGGGGTGTTTAGATAAAACAAAATCATAGCTTAGAGAATAGCTTTTGAGAAAAAAGTTATTTTTGAGAATAGATTTTGAAAGAATAGATTTTGTGAAAAAATGATTCTAATAAAATGAAAGTATTTAAACAGTTGTTGTTAGAAGCACTTTTTATATGTAGAAATTGCTAAAAAGAACATAAGTTTATATAATAATTACATAAAAGATATATTTTATAATATATGTTTATTTGAAATAATAAATTTGTTAATAATATATATTTTTCCAACATAATAAATAATATAAATAATAAATAATTAATATGTATATGTATTTATAAAATAATTAAATATGTTTTTAGAAAAAAGATTTTCAGAAGGAGCGACTGTGAGGGAACGGGAGAACAGGCAAAGCTTGTGATAATTGTCATGAGTGTTTTTGTCTAATACATTGTTGCTAGCTTCTAATAAGAGTAATTATTACTCTAACAACTAATATTTTACTTCCAAAAGCAAAAAATTCTGGCTTCTTTACAAACCAAGGTTTTAGCAGGCCAAACCTTGATTTTGACCCAAACTAAGGTTTTGGGGGGAAAAAACTGGTGTTTGGATATCAGCTAGCCCAAACCATGGTTTAAGGCCTAGAATTACTTTTCTCCAGATTGCCAAACACTCATATTTTTTCAAACGTATATACACGTATTAATTATTACTTATGATCGTTAATATAAAAGCTAAATAACTAGTTTGTCTATATTAAGAAAAATAGTAACAAGAAAATAGCGTGCGAACCAACTCTGCTAGGGCCCTACATCGCCCTACATCCTTTTAAGAGTGATCCTTGACTTCGTGCCTTGCGAATCGAGGAAGCTGTGAGGTTTGGGTGGAGAAATAGAGGAGGGCAAGGAGGATCCGAATCGTAGGAAGAAGAAGGTTAAGATGGATGGGAGGGAGTTTACTGGTGTTGAATCTTTACCGAGCAGAGAAGAAGACTGGATGGTGCCGAACAGAGTTCAAGATTCTCCAAAATCCTATAGAGAGTCATTGATGCAGAATGTGAGTAGAAGAGTTTGTCGGTGGCAATGGGCAAATAGTGAAGAGGAGGAAGGAGGAAACGGTTACAATGGGAGTACGAACTTTGATGAAGTGCTAAATCCAAATGAGGGAATTGAAGTGGATATTTCAAACCCACTGAGGCCGAATTTTCGTATTAATAAAGAGGAAAAGGAACACCTATTTCGTCCTTTTCAAAAGACCTTGATCGTGAAATTAATGGGAAGACAGCCGAATTATGTTTCATGGTGACAAAGTTGAAGCAAATCTGGGCAAAGAAGGGTGATATTGTGATATTTGATTTGGAAAACGATTTCTTCCTGGTTAGTTTTTAGCTTATGGATGACTACATGGAAGCTCTAATTGGAGGTCCGTGGGTCATTATGGATGCTTATTTGAGTATTGCACAATGGAGACCAGATTTTAATCCAATGATTGAAAAGATTGATTCAATGGTGGCTTGGGTAAGAATTCCAGAACTACTAGCTCCTTTATTTGATAAAAAAAATTCTTGTTGAATTTGGGTAATGCCATTGGTAAAACTATTAGATTGGATATACATACTGCTCAAAGAACCAGAGGTAAATTTGCAATAATGTGTGTGGAATTGGATTTAACTAAAGCTCTAGTTCCTGAATTTGAAGTAGAAGGGCAGATTTTATGTGTTAAATATGAGAGTATGAATTTGCTATGTAAAAAGTGTGGTAGGTATGGGCATTTGAAGGAATATTGTGAGAAGTTCTATAGGCAGGAGAATATGTGTACAAATAAGAAGGATTTGGAAGGAGAGCGTGCAGTTGAGGGTCCTTATGTTGAATAGGACTTATGGAAAACTGTTACTAGGATACGAAGACAGAGAAAAGAAAATGTTATAATTCAAGAGCAACATAAAGGGTCTAGATTTGGTGTGCTTGAGATTGAGGAACCAAAGGAAACTAATATGGCAGTGGATGTTGAGGTCAACCAAGGGGTGATGAAAGAAATCACAAATGTAAAGAGTAACTCCCGTTCTAAAAAAAGGGCCCAATGAAACAAGAAGAAAGTGCAAATAAATGAGAATAAAAAGAATGCATAAATGGAATTGGAGAGAAGGAAAGGAAAGCAGGAAATTAGAATGATTGAATAGGAGGTTAGGAGGGAGGATATTCTCAAATTAAAAAGTGCTGTTCAAAGGACTAAAGGGGTATCAAACAAGAGTGTTATTGAGAAATTGAAAGGATTCTATGAAACCAATGGGGGTATTTCTATCAAGGAATATGGTGGGCAAGAAGTCAAAATGCTCAATAAAGAAAATGTAGATCCTAGTGATCTAATTGCTAAAAGAGGAGGAAAGGTGGATATTGATCCGGGAGAGATGGCTTGTGAAGAAGAGGAAGAAGATCCGATGAGTGCTCTAGTACATTGTTGAAGGAGGAAACCCTCCTAGTATTCTAAAGAATTGATCTGTTGATTTTGGCTGTGATTTCCTGTTGTTATTTGATTGCCATAAAGTTCTTAATCTGGAACAGCAGGGATGCAGCAAGCAAGGGTTTTGTGGCTGCACTAAAAGGTTTAAAATCATCATATAGGCTTGATGTTGTGGCTATCCTTGAGCCACGAGTAAGTGGTGTGGTGGCAGAGAGGATAATAAGAAGCTGGGGTTTCAAAAATTCGAGAAGGGTAGAAGCAGAGGGTTCTCTAGACGAATATGGTTGTTATGGGATTCAGACGGAGTTCAAGTTGAGAATGTGGTTAAGGATGAGCAATTTATCCACTGTAAAGTTAGAGAGGGAGAGGAAGAATGTGTGTTGACAACTGTTTATGGCAGTCCTAATGAGCAGAAAAGACAACATTTATGGGGGAAGTTGAAGATGCTAGCTGACGAAATAAATGAACCTTGGATGGTGGTAGGAGACTTTAGTGACATCAAATCTCCATTGGAGCAAAAAGGGGGAGGTAGAGTGAATGAGGCTAGGTGTAGAAGATTTACAGAATGGATACAGGAATGTGAGTTAATTGATATTGATGCTACTGGACCTTTCTTTACATGGAAAGGGCCTAAGTGGGAAGGACTTGACAGAGTCTATAAGAGGTTAGATAGATGCTTTACTAACTATCAGTGGCAGTGCAAGTTTGTGAATGCAGAAGTAAGAGTAGCACCGAGGATATGTTCTAATCGTCACCCAATCTATGTGGACCTTGATCTTGTTTTGTATTCTAATAGTAAGAGGATTTTCCGATTCGAAGCAACTTGGCAATTGAATGAGCAGTTTCAACCTTCACTAAATTAATGGTGGAAAAAGGATGATGAAGCTCATAGAAATCTTGTTAGTTTACAAAACAACTTGAAGGTATGGAACAAGGAAGTTTTTGGAAGGATTGAAGGGAGAAAGAGAAGGCTATTAAGTAGGCTTTATGGGGTGCAGAATAGTATTGATAGGAGAATAAATCCTTTTCTGCTGCAACTTGAAAGGGATTTAGAGAGGGAGCTAGTAGAGACCTTGAAACAAGAAGAGGTGTTATGGTTCCAAAAATCAAGAGGGAAATGGATTGAACAAGGTGATAGGAATACAAAATACTATCATACCAAAACATTGATAAGAAGAAGAAAAAACAAAATTAGAATGTTGAAGAATAGTGATGATGTTTGGATAGAAGACGAAAGAGAAATAGTAGGATTGTTTCAAGAGTTCTTTATGAAGCTTTTTGCAAAAGAAAGGTGCAGCAGACACTAGTTAGAGACAAACCATGCATGGGGTAATGTTGACAAAGAAGAAATGGCCCGTGTGAGCAAGAACTTAATTAGTGAAGAGGTTAAAAATGCTTTTGTCCAGATGGGAAGCTTTAAGGCTCCGAGAGAAGATGGTTTTCCAGCTTTTTTCTATCAACAAAACTGGAATGTTGTGGGGAGCTCAGTGATAAATCTGATGAATGAGCGATGGGAGAAGCCTGAGAGAATTCAAGAAATCAATAGCACGCTACTTGTCTTGATTCCAAAAGTTGACAAGCCAGAAAAGGTAAGCCAATTTAGACCAATCTCTTTATGTAATGTGTTGTATAAGGGGTTAACTAAGTTGATTGTTAATAGATTAAAGCCTCTTATGGACAAACTTGTTTCTCCTCACCAAACAAGCTTTGTACCAAAGAGGAACATTCATGATAATATTGTAATTGCAAAAGAGATGGTGCATTCCATGAATAGAATGAATGGAAAGAAAGGATTTATGGCTGTAAAAATTGACTTAGAAAAGGCTTATAATAGAATGTCATGGGATTTTATTGAGAAAGTGTTAAAGGAAGTTGGTTTAGATGAACATGTGATAAAGTTGATTATGTGTTGTATTAGAACTTCAATGATGGCCATAAAGTGGAATGGAGAGAAAAGGGAGACTTTTAAACCTTCAAGACGCTTAAGACAGGGGGATCCACTTTCCCCCTATTTGTTTGTGTTGGGAATGGAAAAATTAACACACATAATTTTGGATAGTGTTGAGATGGGATCTTGGCGAGCTGTAAAGGTTAGTAGAAGAGGAATTGATATATCTCACCTCTTATTTGCTGATGATTTACTTCTTTTCTATGAGGCAAGTATAGATCAAGCTTGTAACTTGTTAAATATTCTTGAAACTTTTGGGGATTTTTCAGGACAAAATTGAATCTTCAGAAAACTAGCATTTTCTTCTCGAAAAATACAGGAAAATGCTTATAGAAAGAAATTTGTAGTTTAACGAGTTTCAAAGTAGTTGATGATCTGGGAAGATATCTGGGAGCTTATATCACTAAAGGAAGAACTACTAGATAGAAATTTTAGTTCCTTATAGATAGAATGCAAAGCGAGCTTAGTGGATGGAAGAAACAGAATCTTTCCTTAGCCGGCAGACTTACTTTGGTGCAATCTGTCACTAATCAAATGGTTTTTTCATATGCAACATTCCCACATTCCAGTGGGTGTGAAGCAAAAATTAGAGAAGATCCAAAGAGATTTTATATGGAACAATAATGAGAACAAAAAGAAATTACATGCAGTGATTTGGGATGTTTTATGCACTTCAAAGGAGAAAGGAGGTTATGGATTGAAATATATGACAATAATGAATGATGCGCTCTTGGGAAGGATTGGGTGGAATCTAATTGCAAAACCAGATAATCTGTGCTCAAAGGTTTTAAGTGGAAAATATGGTAGGAGTGTGAATTTAAGAAGGGAATGTGTTGTAAAGACTATAGATTCTGAAATCTGGAAAAATCTTGCTCGCTTATGGCCTTAGTTAACTAGTAGTGTGGTGTGGGAAATAAATAATGGAAGGGAAGTGCATTTTTGGAAGGATTGTTGGGTTGAGGAGGGCAGAAGACTAATAGACAGATGTAATATGCAATTAAGTGAGGAGCTTTCAAATTGTAAGGCTTGTGAAATGGTTAATGTTGATGGAAATTAGGATTTCTTGAAGCTGGAAGGTATGTTGTCTGAGGAGGATATGAGATTAATTCTTACTGTACCACCACCAAAGAATATATATGGTAGTGACATTGTTAAATGGGGTTCATCACTCCAAAATAAATATGTTGTTGCTGATATGTATAACAAACTAAAACAGGAAGGAGGAGTGAAGGATATATTGTGGAACTGAATTTGGCATTGGAAGGGACCTAGAAGAGTGCAAGTTTTGTTATGGCTAGCAGCTCACAATCAGTTACTCACAGCAGAAAGAAGAAGTAGAATATTGGGAGAAAATGCTAGTTGTTTTAGATGTAGTGAAGAAGAAGAATCTCTTATGCATGTTATGAGGGATTGCTATGTTGCAAGGATGATTTGGGAACGGCTAGGAGAAGAAAACCTTAATTTAGAATTTTACTTACTACAGAACCGTGATTGGTTTAGATGGAATCTTGGGAGGAGGAATAAGAAAGAAGTTATTACTTTTGGAATCACTTGTTGGATGCTATGGAACTGGAGAAATAGATGCTTGTTTAAAGAGGGATTTGTCATGCCAGATTGTCTAGAAATGATGATTGAGCATTATGTTAACGAGATTTTGCTGACAGTTGGGAGGTATGGAGGAATAGGGGAAACAAGGCAGGAGGTGAATATTAGTTGGGTGACACCAAGAATGGGTTAGATGAAACTTAATACTGATGGGGCAGCTAGGGGTCAAAACAGATTAGGTTGTGGGGATTGATTCGAGGGAGTAGAAGATGGACAGGTTTTGCAAGGAAACTAGGATCACGTTTTGCCATCAAAGCTAAGATTTGGGGCATCATTACTGGGTTACAAATGGCTAGGAATGCTGGTATTAAACATTTAATTGTTGAATGTGACTATACTACTGTTGTTAATGTTTTAAATAGAATTACAGATGATATAGATTTAGATTCTATTCTGTTAAAAGAGGTACAGTTAGCCTTAGAAAGCTTTGATCAAGTTTATTTTAAGCATGTATATAGGGAAGGAAATGCTTGTGCTGATTGCCTTGCAAATCTTAGCTTTGATTTAGGGGAGTTGTTTACTGTTTTTAAGAACCCTCCTCAAAAAGTAAAAGAATATTTGTATAGGGATATGGTGGGAATTGCCTTCCCACGAAGGATGTTGAAGTAATAAGATGGGCTGATGCCCCTTGTTTTCACCCAAAAAAAAAAAAAAATAGTTAAATTAGTTATTTATAATAAATATATGTTTCATTTTCTAAAATGCTTGTTAATCATGTACATTGAGACTACTATTTTATAGAACCTTTAACATGTACAAATTAGCATGAGAACTACTTTGAAAAAATACATAAATGTGTTAGATAAAGAAAATTGGACTCTCATATTCAGAATCAAATTAAATATCTAATTAGGTCTCATATTAAGAATGGAAGGTAATATTAATTAATTATATTTTTTCATATATCATTTATTATTTACAAATTTATTATTCAAACAAAAATATAAATCAGAATATACTTTTATGTAACTATCATGTTAACTTATGTTCTTCTTAGTAATTTGCATATAAAAAAATGACTTTGATAATAATCATCCAAATATTCTCATTTTATCAAAATTAATGTTTTCTCAAATCTATTAACAAAATCTATTCTTCTAGGTAAAACCAAACCATAGTTTAAAGAATAGCTTCTGGAGAATACATTTTGAAAGAATAGATTTTGTGAATAGATTTTTAGAATAGATTTTGAAAGAATAGATTTGTTAAAAAAATAATTTTGATAAATTGAAAATATTTGAGTGGCTATCATCATAATCATTTTTTTCATCTGTAAATTACTAAAAAGGATATAAGTTAATATGATAATTATAAAAAAAATTTAATTTATATTTTTGTTTGAAATAATAAGTTTTTAAACAATAAATTGTACATAAAAAAATATAATTAATTACTATTATCTTTCGTCCTTAATATAAGAGCTAAGTGGATATTCAATTTGATTCTGAATATAAGATCACAATTACTTTATCTCTCATATTTATCTATTTTTTATATCTCAAACCATGGTTTATACCTTCAAAGCCCAAAAAAAAATCACTTTATGAAAAAACCATGGTTTTCAATTCAAAAGTGATTTTGCAAAAAAATCATAGTGTTTTGCTACTTTTTTTAAACAATGGTTTTCAATCAAAAAGTGATTTTACAAAAAATTAACATGTTTGGACAGTTAGATTCCCAAACTATGGTTTTGTTTGTTACCCAAACACCTCCTAAAATCTATTCTTCAGAGGTTATTTTACAAACCACAGTTTGGTTTCATTTAAACATCCCCTAAGCCTACACTAGTAGTCGACTTATAACAAATGAACAATCAACAATGTCAAAACTTAATAGACCTTATGAATGATGGAACAAAGACTTATCAAATATTAGGAATGGAGATCGACCGTTTCATTTTCTCTGAATAAATATCACAACACAAACCATACAAGTTAAACAATAAATAACACAGTTATCAACTTAATCTTGGGTCGAAGGTTCAAGCATAGACACAAGAAGGTAATTTCAAGAATTCCAACTTATAAAGGAAAAATGTCCATTTTGCCCCAAAAGTATTCACTAAGGAGCTATAAGTATTCAAAAGTATTTTTTGGAGCAATGTCACCTCAGAAATTACTAAAACGTAGCAATATCATCCTAGTTGTTACTCCTGTTAAATTTTGCCATTTAAAAACACCTGGCACTCCTATGTGGCAGTTAATATGCCAACTCATTATCTCCTCATCTCACATGCTTCTGCTCCCTATCTACTTCATCATCTTCTCCTTCCTCTCTTTTGGTAGGAATAGTTCTCTGAAGAGTACAAGAACAAGAGATGTAGAAGAAAGTGATCCATGATGTCTTTATGATGTGAACAGTACCTTCCTTTAAGCTTAATTCGCCTCCATCTATTCCTATCTTATATGATGCAAGTTGGGTTAACTAGCAAATTTCCTTTAGGATACAATAAAGAGCCTTGAATATAGATTGTACTTCCAAGATTCAAGCGAAGACAACAATGGCCTTTACAAAGTGGTAATTTACCTCTATTTCTGCGTGCACTCAAAGACAAAGGCAATGAGTTTGATCTTTGTGTTTGTATTGTGTTGTGTCCAAATGAAGTGATGGTGAGGGGTTTATATAGATCATGAAATAATTTCTTGAAGAGATAACTTTTGGAATGATACTTTATTACATAAAAAGTCACAATTATATGTTAGTTCATAAACCAACATAATTTAAATAATAAAATGTATTTAATATGTAGGGTCTTTTAATATTGTAACTTCCTACATAAACCTTCATATACATATATTAATTTATATGAAAACACAACCTTTCATATAAATATATTAATCTATATGAGAATACAATCCTTCAAATAAATTTATTAATTTATGCGAAGACATAACCCCTCATATAAATTTATTAATTGAATAAATTTACATGAGCACATGACTTTTTAAAAACATATCTCTTCTTTTTAAAAATATTCCAACAATCCCCCACTATTTTTAAAATGAACCCAAACTCTTATCACTTCGAAAATCTCATGTTTTTACATAAGCAAGGCATGGCTTCACCTATCTAAAATAATATGGTAGACTAAGCTTTGAACCAATTATCCTATATGAACAAGTATGCATGACTCACCTATGGGATCTTGGATCACTATATGTCACTTAAAACGACTCGTTTATGGCCTTGTGTTAGTATTCTTTTCACGAAGAGTTTTCACATTCAAGCCCTTATACTCTTAAAAGCAGCCCTACTTCACTATCATATAGGTAGACTATGTCAAGAGCACCACTATGATTAATGCTCTAGCAAATATATGCTTACAGGTCCATTAAGAGCCAAATTAAAGCTCAAACCTTCCCTTTTAAATCTCATGGTTACCAAGTACTTTTCAATCTTGGGATGTATAAACATGTCAAGTACTTGCAATCACTCTAATAGCTTACTTTCGCCACTGAACTCAAGACTTGATATGATAGTCAAGTGTGAGTTGCGTTTCCACTATTGGTGATTAAGGTTTATAGGGCTTCAATCCCATCCCTTTTGATGTTTTCAACATCATTTCCCTTGCTAGACCTTTCATCAAAGGATCTGTAAGATTTAATTCAGATCTTATATAACTCATGGAGATTACTCCATTCATAATTAAATCCTTCACAGAATTATGTCTCAATATAATATGTTGTGATTTCCCATTATAAACTTGGCTATAAGCCCTTGAATAAGTAGACTGACTATCACAATGGATAGATATTAGTGCCATTGGCTTGGGCCATATAGGAATTTCAAGTATCAAATTTCTAAGCCACTCCGCTTCCTTACTACTTGCAACCAATGCTATAAACTCAAAATACGAGATGGAGTTTGCAATATAGGGTTGTTTCTTAGATCCCCAAGAAACACACCCACCTAAAGTAAAGACCCATCCACTTGTCAAAACATGATCCTCTGAAGAACTTATCCAATTAACATATGTATATCCTTACAAAATTGAAGGATTACCACTATAGGTCAAACTATAGTTGACTGTTCCTTTCAAGTACCTTACTACTCTATCCACAGTATGCCAGTGATTTTGACTTGAATCGCTTGTATATCTACTTAACCTTCCCATAACATGTTATATTTGGTCTTGTACATGTCATAGCATATATCAAGCATCCAATTACCTTTGAATAATCATGTTGTCTCATAAGACAACCTTTGTTTGGTACTAATTTCATACTATAATTAAATGGGGTAGAAACAAGACAATAATCACGATAATTGAACTTCTTTAATATTTTCTCAATGTAATGAGATTGTGTCACACCTCCTTTAATATCCCATTATATTTCAATTGGAACCATTAGAACATGTTTTGCAACATTTCCGGATAAAAAATTTCAGTTTCAAAAATTTCACCTTTAATTCTGTCCGTACACTGTTCATCCAAATTTGGGCCAATTTTAAAAATTCATAACTAATTCTAGAAAAATTGAAACAAGATGGTTCCAATTTTCATACGAAGTTTGCTAAGAGTTCTATGGGAAAAAAGTATTCATTGGACTCAATTCCATTCAGAAAAGCACCGGAAAATTCGACAAAGTGCACTGTTCACATGGTCAATTTTTGAATTTTCAGTGTTTTTGCCCCATTTTGGAATGGAATAACTCTTAGCACAAAAATCCAATTTTAATGGTTTATCAATTGATTTAAAGCTAAAAATGAAATATATAAGCCTGTAAAATTTCATGCTCAAATTCCAACAATTACTCATTATTTTATGTGTCACAAAATCAGTCACTTTTTGGGTATTTTTATCCCCTAATTCCACTTTCTTTAATTTTTATGCCCCTTTTTCCTTGTCCTTAACCTTGTGTCATGATACCCTTCAATATTTCAATATTAGGGCATGTCATATAAACATAATTTTCATCATAGTATCATTCATAATCCATTACAAATTAACATCAAACTCATTGAAACATTACACAACTTTCTAAAATGTCATAAACTCCCTATTGCTCCTTCATCCCAAAACCATTTCCTTGCCCTTGCCATCAGATAAACTATTTCCTATTTGGGACATAATTTGATATAGAATTAATGAGATTTCATGGCAATCTCAGAAGCATTTGAATTACAATTATCATGCAAATCAAGCAAGTTACAATGTGACATGTTATCACATCTCAAGACACAATCAAGCCACATAAAAACATGCTTAATGTCATGTTAAAGGAGGAACATCAACTTAATTACAACACTTTAACTTTAACTTAACAATTTCTCCCTTTTTCTTTGATTTTTAACAAAATGATTCCTTCTTTAGAATCAATCATCTCATGATTCCATCCTTCACAATGTTCATGAGGAATCCAATGGTGCAATCATATGTTTGAAATTCACACTCCTTCCCCATAAATTTACCTTGGCCGAATAGGAGGTTATATACCTCCAAAAATTCTATTTTTGATTCCAATGATTTTAAACACTTCCCAGCCATATATCCCTAGACAAAAACATGTTTTAAAGCCATTGGAATCATCAAATCAAGCCAAAACAATTTTCTTCAGTATGAACAATGCCAGGCCGAAAATGACATATAGAACCCTAGGTACAATTTCTTCTAAAAACCCAACCATACACCACTTAATCTTACTTATTCCACTTGATTATTAAGGTTTCTATCCTTCCCTAAGCATCACATGGCTGGACCAAATTTAACGGCGTTTTCTCATAATTTTCTAAGCCAAAATCCAAATCTTATCAATGTAAAACTTAAGGATAATGATGCTTAGACATACCTTATTGTTTCCTTGCTATAAGTTGGATGATTCCTTGCCTAAAACACTTGAAAATTTTAAAGGAATGGGGCTAGAGCTATAGTGACAGAGTTTCCCCTTATGTTTTCCAATTTTCCTAACAATTATTTGTATTTTCCAAGGGGTATTTATAGAGAAAAACAATTTGCCCCTCTCCCTCCTCATTTGGCCAAAAATGGACACCTCAAGCAGTGTATGTGGCAATCATCAAGTGCCAAAATAATCAGATCATCACAAGTGGCTTTTCTCTAGATTTTTTCACACAATTATCCCTTAATTTCACATTTTATTTACTAAAAATAGTGAGACCTGGAAGATGCATGAAATTGGGCCCTTATTGGGCTCAATATGGGCCCCAAAAATAGTTTGTGCTCGTCCAAAAAGTTGGCCCACAAACCAAATTACTATCTCAAACCAATTTGAAACTTTATCGGTTACTATTCACTAGTAACATTCCATAATTTTTTCAAACCTCCAAAAATTTATTTCTCTCCATGATAATTCACCTTCTAATATGAGAGTATGATCTGAAAATTTTCAGAATTTTCACCATCTCTAAGTATTTATTTTGAATTTTCTCCGATTAGGCCTTCATCGGTGTCACTGCGGGAAAATAAATTTTTTAAAATTTATTCCTGAGCTTCCAAGGCCTAAAACCAATTTATAAATTCAAATCAATATTTAAATGAATTATCCCTTTTTCTCTCAAATTTATTGAGGTCTCCAACTACTTAAATTAATTATTTTCCTTCAATTCCCTAATAATTTCCCGAAAAACCTCTGTTTACCGAAAATTCCGTAATGATTTGCTTTCACCTTAATTTCACCTTTCAGGCCTCAACCGAGTTTCCAAAACTTCCAATTTATACTTTTCCCATTTTTCAAGAATTTTCTAGGATTTTTCTCAAATTTTTTCATTTTGCCCTTCCTAGACCGATAATTATGAAAATGTTAGCTCAGACCTTATCGGGGTTTCAAATCAAAAGTTGTTTTATCTCCCCATCTAGTTTCTACATTAACCCTCATCCTAATTTTTAATTCTCTATATCTAGGTAAAATTTTTCGAGATGTGACAAATGGGGAAAGACCAAGACCATTGTTATCCCTAATAATTTTGATTCCTAGTATGACATCTGCTTCTCCCATATATTTCATGTCAAAATTTTTAGACAAGAATTTCTTTGTTTTATTTACTTTATTCAAAGCAGTGCCAAAAATTAACATGTCATCTACATACAAACAAATTATGACACCTTTCCCATTATGAAACTTACTAAAAACACATTTTTCAGATTTATTGATTTTATATCTATTTGCTAGAACCACCTCATTAAATTTTTTATGTCATTGCTTAGGGGCTTGGCTAAGTCCATAAAGAGACTTAATTAACTTACACACCTTGAGTTCATGACCAAGAACTACAAATCTTTCTGATTGTGTCACATACACCTCTTCTTCCAACTTTTCATTAAGAAAAGCTATTTTAACATCCACTTAATGGATAATAAGAGTGTATGTGGAAGCAAGTACTATTAGCACTATGATTATGGAAATCCTTACAACTAGTGCATATGTTCAAAATAATCTATTCCTTCCTTTTATGTAAAGCCCTTAGCAACCAACCGAGCTTTAAACTTATCTATAGATTCATCTACTTTTAATTTCTTTTTGAAAATCCATTAACAACCAATGGGTTTAGAACTAGGGAGGAGCTCTACTAATTTCCAAGTTTTATTTTGTATTATTGAATCCAATTCAACTTGCATAGCCTCTTTCCAAAAAAAAAAACTACATCTTAGGATTTCATAGCCTCCTCAAATGTTTCAGGATCATTTTCTAAATTAAAACAAACAAATGAATAATTTTTAATTTCTTCCCTTGACCCCTCAACAAGAAACATGAAGAAATTTGAACTGTAAGTTTTTACTTTTCTACCCGTTTTACGTCTTCTAAGTTTTATTTCTTCTAAGTTATCACCACTAGATACATTCTCCTCTTGATTTATTTTCTCATTAGAATGAGAAATACCATTAGGTTTAAGGATTGAGTTGAACCTTTCTTCTTAAAACATTGCATCCCTTGATTCAATGACTTTATTAATATGATATGAATCATTTGGTTCAATAACCAAGAACTGATATGCCTTACTATTTTTAGCATATCAGATACATTCAACTCATCTTTCACCCAATTTCTTCCTTTTGGGTTTTGGAACTTTAACTAGTGCTCTGCATCCCAGAACTCTAAAATAATTGAGATTGAGCTTTCTTTTCTTCCATAATTCATACGGGATTATCTTGTTCCTTTTATTAAGAACCCTATTTAATACATAACATGTAGGTAGCAATACTTTACCCCAATATTATTAGATAGTCCAAAGTAAGATAACCTGGCATTCACCATTTCAACTAAAATCCTATTTTTTCTTTCAACTTACCATTTTGTTGTGGGAATAACAGGCAGTTACTTGATGTATTATCCCAACAGACTCAAAATATTTTGGATCAAAATATTCTTCCCATCTATCAATCCTTAAACATTTAATAAAGGTTTCACATTGCAGTTCTACTTCAGTTTTAAAAATCTTAAATTTGTCCAAGACTTCATCTTTTGAGTCAATAAATAGACATAACAGTATCTAGTGCAATCATCAATGAAAGTCACAAAATACTTTTTACTACCCAAAGTAGGCAACTATGCAAATCACAAATATCAGAATGAATCAGCTCTAATATTTTAGAACTTCTTTTTACTCTAGGAAAAGGTTTCCTTGTTATTTTAATCAACACTAAAGAGTCATATCATTCATTTTGCCAAAATTAACATGACCCAAACAATAATGTCATAAATCACAATAGTCAACAATATAAGCAAAACTATAAATACTATTATTAACCTTAGCAACATTACATTTAAATATGTTGTCACAGAAATAACCCTGGCCCATAAATTTTCTATCCTTAGTAAGAACAAACTTGTCTCCCTCAAATACAGAATTAAAGCCAAAGTTATTAAGTAAAGGTATAGAGATTAAATTCTTCCTAACTTTCGGTACATAATAAACATCTCTTAAAGCAAGAGTTTTCCTAGAAGTAAATCCAATTTCCATGGTCCTTTTGCCCTTGACTTGGATAGTTGATGCATTTCCTATACAAAGTACATCCCCATCTTCATCCTTCAATGTTTTGAAAAAGTTCTTGTTTTTGCACACATGACGTGTGGCACCAGAGTCCACCCACTATGATTTATCACTATCAACTAAGTAGATCTCAAAAATTACTGCTACAAAATTGTCTTCTGTTGCAGATAACTTGCTTTTTTTCTCTTTCTTCTTTTTGAAGAAATGACAATCTTTTTTTGAAATAACCACCTTTTCCACAAAAGAAGTAATTACCTTTCTTTTTCCTATTCCTGTGACCATACTGTGCTTGGGGTTTGTCTTTATCCTTTCCTCTTTTCTTTAAAGTCTTGTTGGACTGTCCTTTCTCCACCACATACACCTTCTCTTGAGCATTGGCTTCCTTTTTAGCGTCTTGCTTTCTATATTTCTCTTCTAAACGAAGATAATTTCTCAATTATTCAAGAGAGATATATTCTTTTTTATGTTTAAGACTCTTTTTGATGTCTTTCCATGAAGGAGGAAGTTTGTCTATGATTGAAGAGACAATAATGGACTCATCCATATGCATTTTATGTTGATTGAAATTATTTAAAATATGTTTAATTTCATGAATTTGCCCATGATAGACTTTCCATCAACCATCTTATAACTATTGAAATGAGTGACAAAAAATTTCTCACTTGTAGCATCCTCTTGCATGTTCCTTGCCTCAAGTTTGTCCCAAAGATCCTTTATAGATGTTGTATCTTGATAAACATCAAAGAGAGCCTCATAGAGGCCGTTGAGGATATGTCCAGTGCAGATATAGTCATTATTCTCCCATTTCTGTCTCTCTCTAATTTCAGCAATGGTTCCATCTTCTTTTTCTTGAGGCTTGGGAGTGGTAAGAACATAAGTCACGTTCAAAGTTATGATAAGAAATTTCATCTTCCTCTACCATCTTAGAAAATTACCTTCTTCAAATCTCTCTAATTTCACAAAATTTATACTCAACTCCTTCAAAGAAGTCGTTTGTACTTTCGGGTTTAAGCCTAAAGATTTTTGGCGGGAATGGTTCTCTGAAGAGTACAAGAGGCAGAGATATAGAAGAAAGTGGTGTATGATATTTTCAAGATGTAGGCAGCACTTTCCTTTAGGTTTAATTTGCCCCCACCTATTCCTATCTCATAGAGTACAAGTTGGGTTGATCGGTAAATTTCCTTTAAACTACAATGAAGACTCTTAAATATGGATTGCACTTTCAAGATTCAAGGAAAGATAATAACGGCCTTTACAAAGTGATAATTTAACTCTATCTCTGCATGCACTCAAAGACAAAGACAATGAGTTTGATCTTTGTGTTTCTGTTGTGTTGTGTCTAAATAAAGTGATGATGAGGGGATTATATAGATCATAGAATGATACCTTGAAGAGATACCTTTTGGAATAATACTTTATTAAATAAAAAGTCACAATCATATATTGGTTCATAGACCAACATAATTTAAATAAATAAAATGTATTTAATATGTAGGATATTTTAGTATTGTAACTTCTTACATAACCCTTCATATAAATATATTAATTTATATGAAAGCATAACCCCTCATATAAATATATTAATTTATAGGAGAATATAGCCCTTCAAATAAATTTATTAATTTATGTGAAGACATAACCCCTTATATAAATTTATTAATTGAATAAATTTATACAAAGACATGACTTTTCAAAAACACATCTCTTCATTTTAAAAATATTTGAATACTCTTCATTTTTCACTCCCAACATCGCCGACCATTAGCTCCCACTTCCTCTCTCCCTCCTTTACTCTCATGCTCATCGCCGATAGTTATCTCCCTTTTCCTCTCTAGCATCCTATATGACCAAATCCGAAAGGCCCTCCTTAGGCTTGGATCTCTGTAACATGAGAGATGCACGGAACTCAAAAGGGCATCACAGAGTACCACCTACTACTATACAATATCCAATGTAATGAATGACAGGTAAGAACTAATTGTGGGAAGCTTCTCGAACTTCCTATTTCCCTTCTGACACTGATATTCTTATTTTCATCTCCAAATTCATTTCAAATTTGCGGTCTTTTTTTTTTTTTTTGGTGCCACGATCGTTTACTGTTAGGATGAGAAGATGAAGAAAGGGGTATTATCTATAAGAAAAAAAATGCAAGATATGGGAAAACTACAAAGTCTCACTACTCATAGATTACCACTTACAAGCTACCAGCCGCAAATCCCACTAACCCATCGCCACTACTACGCATATCCTCCCAATCCTTGCTAAAAAACAAGGCTTCTTGGATTCGAGTTCGAGGAGGGCCTTTTAGTTCATATGGGATGCTAGAGAGGAAGGGGGAGATGATTGTTAAAAATGAGCATGAGAGTGAAGGAGGGAGAGAGGAAGTAGAGACTAACGGTCGGCGATGTTGGGAGTAAAGAAGGAAGAGAGGAAGCAGAAGATGATGAATTGGAGAGGGAGCAGAAGCATGTGCAATGAGGTGGTTGTGAGTTGGCATATTGACTGCCACATGGGAGTGCCAAGCATCTTTTAACGATGATATTTAACCTGGGTAACAACCAAGGCGATATGGCTAGGTTTTGAATTTGATCACTTGTATGGTAACATTGCTCCAAAAAAAATACTTCTGGGTATCCACCACTCCTCAATAAAATACTTTCAGAGTAAAAAGACCTTATCCCATTTACAGACCACAAAATCCAATCATCCTATAGTGGTTTCGAATCACTTGATTATGTGAAGGGGAAAGAAAAGCCCAAATAAAATCCCACGTCACAAAATCGGGGAAAATATAAAGACCTAGGGATTCATTTGCCCAAGAAAGTTTTTGAAATAAGGTACGTTTTAAAATATTAGTAACCATGGAAATATATATATATATATTTCTTTCTTAATATATAAAGTTTTTGAAATAAGGTACGTTTTAAAATATTAGTAACCATGGAAATATATATATATTTCTTTCTTAATATATATGATTAAACTATCTATAAAAAAATTACCATATTAATGAAAGTTTTATCCTTCAAGGCAACGTTCTAAAGTTTTAAAATGAAAAACATTAGGTAAACAGAGAATAGTCCAAAGTACTAATTCTATACAATTTTTTAAAAAATAAAAATTATATAAATACATTTGTCTGTTCCATTTTTTATTTTGTCCATAGAAATTATAATAAATAAATTTCAAATTTCAAATTCAATAATTTTATTGAGTTTAAAAACGTTGTATTAGTAATGCTTTTACACTTGTTAAAAGGCTCCCTAACGTCAATTTCACAATTGGTGTGGATATTTATAACCAATGTAAAAAATGTCATTTCTATCCTAGTTCGAAAAGAAAACAGCGTAAAAAGTTACTCCTCCTGTCCTTATTATAAGACCCAATTCGACTTTTTATTTGGTCCTAATTATAAGACCCAATCTATTTTGTCTCTTATATTATGCATTTTTTCCAAGATAATCCTTTTAATAATGATAATTTTAGCCAATATACTTAATTAGCAAGGATATTTTAGGAATGACAACACTTATTTATTATAAATAACCAACTTAACTTACTTCCTTAATCTCCTCAAATAAGTCAATTGGGTCTTATAATTAGGACCGGAGGAGTATTAGTTTTGAACAAATTAAATAATTTAAATTACTATCTATACAGGTTGTCTTTGTTAACCAGTGTACTGTGTATTCTTACACATGTTGCTTTATGCTCCCGTTATTCACTCAGGTAGAAAGTCAAAAGTCAAAAACCTTTTTAATGAAAATGCCATTAATCTCAACTTTCACGCTAACTCTGCTACAATTACTAGAAAAGGATGTCATGAAAATGATATCACGTAGTAGTGTGTTTGAATAAATAATACTATTTCTAGTTCTTAATATAAAATCTAGATAACTAATTTAGAAAAATTAGTTAAGTTAGTTATTTGTCAGAAATATATGTTGGGCTTCCTAAATTATCCTTTTTAATAATGTGCATTAGAACTATATCTTTGTAGGAACTCTTTACATATTAATAGGGATATTTTGAGAAAAATAAAAAACAAAGTAGATTGAGGTATTATATTTAGAATTAAAGTTAATCCATCAACTATCTCTTATATTAAAGACTAGAAATAGTAATTAAAAATGAAAAAAGAATAGAGAGAGAGAGAGAGCATAGAGAATACCGACCATTTTAGCTGGATTAATTACATTAAATTTAACTTGTTCATGATCAAGACAATGACCATATACGCAGCGTATAAATTGGTTATTGAATGGCGCGAAAGAGATTTGCAACTTCAAAAGATATTTTTATCACAGTCCTAAAGACTAATAGTATGTGGAGGTTCATGTCATGGATAAACTAATGGAAATTATCCAAGACTTAGAATGTCTGCTTGTGCCATGATGATAGGTAGACAATGCCCAAATTATGAAATAAATTAAAGGCAATAATGTTTTGCCATGCATATTAAAATAGTAAGTATTGCTTACAATATGGCTTTAAGTCATTCAATCAAACGGCTATGAATTTATTAAAAACAAATGACAAAATTTATTGTAGAGCTAAAAAGTTACAAGACCTGGAGGACAACTCTTAAAAAGCCAAAATGCTGTCAATTATCATAAATGTAATAAGAGCCCATTTAGTTGGATTCCATGAGAAAGAGTTACATGTAATCCTTGTGTAATGGGCTGATTCATTCATTTAGTTGGGCTTATGTAATATAAAAGAGATTACATTTTGTAATCCTAATTACATCAAATGAATGCATCTAGATTCCACTACTAAGACTGATGAATGGAGATGCAGACTTCTTGTAATCGGGCTAAAACGACAATATTGCCATTATAATTTTTTAAATTGACCAACGTGCCCACAGATAAACATTATTGCTGCTACTCCTACCGTCTTTTTCTTGCTACTATCACCCCAGAATAGAAGTCATCGCTACCTGGTCATCTCCGTTGCTGCTGTTATCATCTCCGTCAACAACCATTTTGTTGCTGCTATTATTATTTCTGTTGCCAGAATAATATTTCATTCATTAACCCTGCTATATTTCTTTTACATTGAAGTTCACATCTTTTTCTTTCTTAAAATTCTAGTTTTTGGAGGTCTTGTTGTTTTGCTTTCATGGAAGCTTTGATCTATTATTGGGAATCGCAGACACTGCTACATAATATTATTAAACTTTAGTTGAATGGTTGATACATATTTGGTGATAAATATATATGTATATATTTAACTAGTTGCAAGGGAGAATCTGATAATGGGAAAGCATGCATATATATATTATTATGTTTGTTTGTGTATTATGTACTCTTTTTTTTTTTTTGGCTTCAACTTATTATTATATATGTGGATAGGGTTATCATATATATATTTGGGGAAAAAATAGAGAACTTTAAATCATTATATATACATTTCTATATGTAAATAAAGGTAATTTCGTCTTCTGATACATTATTCCTACCTGTTCTCATGTTCTTTATAATCCAACCAAACGTTTTTATGTCTATGTATTATCTTTCTTTAATTGTATGTAATCATCATTACATTACATTTTATTGCATTGAATTACATTCCATTTCATTCTCAAGGATTCAGCGAACCAAACGGGTACTAAGTATCTATAAGTCTAGAAGGCTACATGATATTTAATTGTTATTAGTGAAAGTAATTTACTTTGTTATGATATTTACGTGCATATTTAAGTATATAAATTGCAATTT
Organism: Neltuma alba; assembly: GCF_004799145.2. Classification (NCBI taxonomy): domain Eukaryota; kingdom Viridiplantae; phylum Streptophyta; class Magnoliopsida; order Fabales; family Fabaceae; genus Neltuma; species Neltuma alba. The sequence goes on along the minus strand of NW_021632020.1, from coordinate 78,611 downwards.
ATTTTTATATGACTTTTAACATTAATCATGATTGTATTATTGATGTGCAATTTATTATATCAATCTATTCAAAGTAATTGATGCATATATTTATATTTATATTTCTTATTACTTGCAATAGTAATGCTGAAGCATAATGGTTTATGTGAATATATTATATGTTCACTACTACAACATGGACTTTTTACTTCTGTTCTAGGGTGACATAAAAAGAAGAGAAGTAAAAAGTATCCCCTTTTTACTTTTGTTTCTGAACAAAGGAGAGAAGTGCCCTTATTCTCATCTATTACAAACAGAAGTAAAAAGTCCCATTATTACTTCTGTTTTGGTAAAATTCTGTTTTACTAAAACAAAAGTAAACAGCAGGACTTCTTACTTCTGTTTTTCAAAAACACAGGTAAATAGTATGACTTTTACTTCTTTTTTCTAGGACCAGAAGTAAAAAGTCATAGTTTTCACTTCCTTTTTCTAGCAACAGACATGAATGAGCATTTTTGGGAAAAAAAATTTCTTGAGCAGTTTTCTTGCCATAACTTACACTTTCAACATACTACTATAACAACAACAGCCACTCTCTAGCAATTTATCCAGCAAATTATATCCAGCCACCATATTAAGATAAGTCATATTAACTAGTCAAAAACCACAAAGTGCAAAAGTTAAAATTGATAACCTAAACAACCCAAGTTATCTATAAACACAAACTTCTATATCACTTCCTAGACCACCATTCACGAAGAAGTTGTTGTGCCAAAATGTCTCAGATGAAATCAATATCATCATTGGTGTATGAGGAGTCATTATAAAACATCTGCATATTGAGAAATGAAATGCCCTACCTTTAACCCCTCAGTGCACGCATTTGTAAGCGTTACGGTTCAAGCAGATTATGAAACAAGTCCGTAGATTTAAAATTTCAACATAATTACTCAGGTTAATATTTACTGTTTAATTTCCATATTACAGGTCTAACTTCAAAAGTTCATAACTAATTCCATAAAAATCGTATTGGGGTGTTCTAAAATTTTACAGAAAGCTATTTCGATGCTCTTTAATGAAAAAGTATCCAATTGGACTTATCTTTGCCCAATTCGTATAGTTTAATCAATAAATATTACTGTTCATTTCAAAAAATGTGGAACTTCCAGATTCTGTACCTCAATTTTAGAAATTCGTATCTCCTTGTGTACATGTCCAATTGAGGTGATCTACTTCTCATTTTAAAGCTTGGGATGTATACTATAAGTTTGCCAAATCTTGTGACTTTACTCATTCGTTTGTTAGGTCAAACTGGAGCTACAAACTCATTGCTCCAGGACTTACGTTTTATCCCTTAACATCTCTTTACTTTAATTCTTTTTATTTCTTTGGCATACATAACATGATCTTACTCTTTCCCATTTATGCTCATACACTTTCATTCATACCATAAGTATTATAATTAATTACATGACATCAATCCACAACATAAATTACATAATAGGAGAATTACACATTGAATAATAATATCATTCATTAACATGAACAATTCTCCACTTTCTTCTCCTTGCTTCTCATGCCATTATTGCCCATTATTGATTGACCTAAATGGTTGGTTAGGGAGGGGTGAGATTCGAGGGAATCTCAGTAGCAAACAATACCATATTAATCATGTTAGATGGATGCTAATGCACTACACGTAACTTGTTTATTCTCTTATTAATTAGTGACATATTAGCATGCCCAAAGCTAACTTCTTGATGTATGGCCATGGAGACATAATCTACTCATCATGAATAGCAATTACAGCAGCTAAAACATGTCACATTAACATTCAAATAACATGTACACAGCAACATACAAGCATACAACATCAAGCAATAACAATAGGTAAGTTCACTACCTTGCACCTCAACCTTTCCTCTTACTTTTCCTTTGACTCCCTTGACTTTCCAACCATGTGGGCATGCAGTTAACAGCACCAAACATCCTCTTGGATGTTCCAAGGTCCTGAACAGAGTCATAATGATCATACAATCTATTAGGATCAAGAGACTACATAATATTTAAGACTAGCTCTTTTGAACCTCAACCCTTTCTCTTGGTTTTAGGATTTTTTTTCTAGCTTTTCTAACATAAATGTCATCATTTTCCATCCTTAAGATCCATGTCTTGTCAATTAAGACCACTTTAGATGGCCTTAGATTCAAGAAGATCAAAGCTGAAAATTTTGCTTTGTGGGTACTGTTCACACAGAAATTCCAGAATTTTTGCTCAATTTTGAAAACTCATAATTAATTCTAGAAAAATAAAAACTGAGTGGTTCCAAGTCTCACTAAAAGATCCTTAAGTTCTCTTTAAAGGAAAAATAGTTTCACGAGCCAATTCTACACTGAACAATACCAGAATTGTACGGAATTCAACACTCTTCCAAAGGTTAAACACTGTTTCTAGATTTCAAACCCTAACTTTGAAAAATCACCATAAATCAATCGTACACATATCCAAATGAAGTGTTCTACCCATGGATTCAAAGCTTACAGAGTGTACTTTAATTATGCTGAATTTCAGAATCAGATACAAAGATTAACTTATTTGAAATAGGCATCAAATCAGATATTACAACCATCACATACTTTGATCTTGAAGCTTGAATCTTGTTCCTTCTTCATGGCCTTCACCCCTACATTTTTCTCTCTAAATTTTGGCAAAGTTTCCCCTCTTAAACTCATGTTGGCCAAAAATATAAAGGGGGAGAGGCTCTATTTATAGCCAAAAATTTGGCTTGAATGGACTAAAATACCCTTGGTGGCTAATAGAAAGGTAAGGGCAATTTTAGAACTTTAAGTTGACTTTTACATCATCATTGTATCATCTTCTTGCATCATCCTTATCTCATTCTTCTAGAAGACGCCAAGTGTCACAAAAGTGGTGGAGGAGAAGGGAGATTAGATCCTAGCCATTGGATCAAAACTTAATCCTTAAGTTTCTTCTGAATTTACTTGGCCCACGTTTCTCTGACTTTCTTTATGGCCTTCCGAAGCTTAGAAAATTCTTCTGTCTGGTCCATAAATTCCCTTTAATTCTAGAGAGTATCTATGAATTTTCTTAAGCCATAACACTTCCTTTAAGCCTTGCATAAAAATTCATTTACTAAAATACCCTTTTATCATCATAACCGGCTTTTTATTTATTAAAGCCACTCCACTGGCCTTTTGGTTGCGGAACTAATTTATAAATTAGCACAACCTTTCAACCTTTCAACCTTATTTTTGCATACATTTTTGAGGCCTCTTGCTATTTCAAATAATTACTTTAAACGGTATACTTTTTATCGGCCATAACCTCATAAATTCCATTTAAGCTATCTCAAGGGTATTTTCATCATTTCTTTTCACAGAAGAGCCTTAGAATATTATTTCACATTTTCTGAGATTTTCTCAGAATTCTCTGTATACTCTTCCATTTTTACTCCTGTTGGTCATAACTTTCTGAATTTACGGTTTAGTCCCTACTTGGACTTAGTTTCATATAGTCCTCTCTTTGAGGTTTCTAACTTTACCTTTGGCCTGTATCTAGCCTCTTTTCTCTCTCTGGGCCTTCGAGACTTTACTAGAGCCTCTAACTTGATTACACTTCAACCCCTTAAAACTTATACTTTACAGTTTAGTCCTAAAACTGCTTTGACTTTCTTTTTCATCTTTGGGACTTCTGCTCAAAAGGGGTCTAGTAGCCCATCTAATTCAGGCTATTTCTGGTACTTCTAGACCCAAAAGTTGAGATGTTACAAGAAATGAATAAATTCAAATGTATGAAGAAATATAAATAAGCAACAATTCAATTTAAAAATTCCACAACTATGACAAAACTAAAATTATTTTATAAACAAGCAACTATTCAATTTAAAAATTCAACAACTATGACAACTAAAATTATTTTCACTTACCCCTTCGAATTTTTTAGTACATCTACTCTCACTAATTTCAAACATAAAACTAATAATATAGTATCCGCACTCTATTGACACTTGTTGCTTTGGACACTGCAAATCAAAAAGAAAACGGTACAATGTAAATGCGTATATGAAGTGATTGTAATCAATGAAAGGACTTGAGTTCAAACTACTTACATTGGGATATATCCAAGTAGTTGGGCCATTTTTGTAACACCTTAACTTCAAACCCTTTCTATAGGAAACAGAAGCAAATTAAACCATTCATTAAGCTTTTGATTTCATAAAATTTTAATTTTTAAAACTTTTCTTCTCAGATTACTATTCACATAACCCTAAAATTTAGAGATTCCAAGTTTCATCTGAAGGTTTCAGCGAGACCTTTGAGGAAAAAATAATTCCAAGTTATGATTCCTCTCATGCATCCCAAATTTTCACGAAAAGGTGTACTATTCATTTGGTTATTTTTTTAATTTTTTAAAATTTATGCCTAATTTTGGGAATACATAACTTTTTATACAAAATCCCAAATTTAATGAATTACAAATCATTTCAAAGTTAAAAATGAGATCTATTAGAATGTTACGTTTCAAATTCTAGCTCAACCACTTGCTCAAAATCTCGCAAGTCAAAGTTTAGGCTCCAATTGGTCAAACTTTATCCATTTAATGCCAATTCTTATATCATATCATTTGTCCAACTCAAGGACATTATCCAGCATACTAATCAACTAAAATTCATACTTAACCAAGTTATACAGCACATAATTGTCAAAAAGCCAACCATCCCATATTACAAGTTATACAAACAAAGTTTCCAAAATACTAAATAAATTCAAAGTCTTCCAATTTAGGCCACCTCCTTGCTTTTTCCCTTGGAGCTTCCATTTCCTAATGATTATAATTCAAATATCATGGGGTGAGATTCTAAAGAATCCCAGTAGCAAAGAACATCAATTTAAGTATTAAAATACAAGGTAAATTCATGTTATATGTAAGCATTAACCAAGCCATAAACATACCATCAATATGTAATGGAAAGGGAGCATAAATCATACCAATCAACAAAGCAACTAAACACATTTGCCAAGGCATCAATGCAAGGAGTTGTTCATATTTCCATATACATAACTCAACCATATCATGGCCCGCAATTTAACATTAAAATTGGAAGTTCTTGCTATATTTTGCTAACTTTGATCCTAGGCTTCTTTCTCTTGCTCTTGAACTCCTATTTTCCTAATATAAAAACCTAACAACCAAGCAACACAATAGCATTGTCATTAACTTCAACAATCCTCATTAACAATCTTAACCTAAAATCCTAACTTTTTAACCTTAATTTTAGGGTTTTGGCATTATCCTTTTTAATTTAACTTCCACATGCTTTTGCTCTTGATTTTTCCCATGTATAATCCAAATATGAACTTCAATTTATCAAAATCCATTTATCCCTTATTTCTCCACTTGGCCGAATATGGTGCTTAGGGTTCCAAAATTTTCATTTTCAATTTTAATGCTTCCAAACACACTCTTCATGTATTCCTACACAATTTTACCTCCTAAACTCATTGGAAGCATCAAATTAACAAAATCAAAATCCTAGTTGGCCAAAACTCCCCCCTTGATTCCATAAGTTAGAATTCTTTACAAAACAAAGTTTAAATACCATAATCCATGCATTTTTTACCTCCTAAATCATGAACAACCTTCAAATCATCCATAGCTCAACATATCTTAAATTGGACACCACCAAACCCTAATCAATTCATGCTTTAAACTACATCAAAACTACAATTTAAACTATCAAACTACTAGGCAACTTCAATTAGAAGAGAAATCCAAGCTTTTGTCTTAATTTGGCACTTGATTTGACCTAAGTATAGCTTGATCCTCTTCTTCTCTTCTTCCTCCCTTGTTGGCCAAAATTTTATCTCCCTCTCACTATTGGATTTGGCCAAAAATGTATTATGAAGGGACGGGGATCATATTTATAGGAGGGCTACATTTCACCTCTTGGTAGATATCTCTTTTACCTTATGATTTCACCTTAACACATGGCAAGATCTTAGCTCCTCTTCCTCCATGATTTAGCCACATAACCCTCCTTATTTGTCCCTTAATTAAATGCAAGAAGACACCTCACATTGACACCTAATCTCATACAAACAAAAATTGTTATCATTTTTTCAAGCTTACCCTTTAACAATTTGTATTATTCTACTTAGGTTCTTTCTGTCACATCCCAAGAAATTTCACCTGGACATAGAGAATTAAAAATTAGGATCAGGGCCAATGTAGAGACTAGATAGGGAGATGAAACAACTTTTGATGTGAAACCCCGATAAGGTCCGGGCTGGCTTTTTTGTAATTATCGATCTAAGAAGGGCAAAATGAAAAAATTTGAGAAAAATTCTAGAAAAAATCCTAAAAAATAGGAAAAATACAAATTAGAGGTTTTGGAAACTTGGTTGAGGCTCGAAAAGTGAAATTATGGTGAAAACAATTATTACAGAATTTCCCATAAACAAAGGTTTGTCGGGAAAATATTGGGAAATCGAAGGAAAATTATTATTTTAGGTAGTTGGAGGCCTCAATAAATTTGGAAAAAAAGATGAATAATTTATCTAAATATTTATTTGAATTTATAAAAATGGTTTTAGGCCTTGGAAGTCAGGGAATTTATTTTAGAAAATTTATTTTCCCTCAAATTTACTGATAGAAGCCTAATTGGAGAAAATTTAAAATAAATACCTAGAAGTGGCAAAAAATTATGAAAATTTTTAGATCATATTCTCATATTAAAAGGTGAATTATGATGAATAGAAATAAATTTTTGGAGGTCTAGAAAAATTATAAAATGTTACTAGTGAATAGTAACTGATAAAGTCTCAAATTGATTTGGGATTTTGATTTGGATTGTGGGTCTTTTTTTTGGACCAGCCCAAAACATTGGTGGGGCCCAAATTGAGCCCAATAAGGGCCTAATTTCATGTAGGATCTGGAGGCTTCAAATGAATTAAAGAAAAATACAAAAATTAAGGGATAATTGTTGGAATAATCTAGAGCTTGGACACTTGTTCAAATCTGAACTTTCCTTGCACTTGATGGCTGCCAACGCATCCTCTTATCTGTCATTTTGGGCATCCAAATCAGGGGGAGAAGGGCAGACCAATTTTTCTATAGATACCTACTTGGAAAATACAAGAAAATGTTGGGAAAATTGGGAAAAAGAGCGGAGGTGCTGCCATTTTCATTTTTGACCAAGGGACATTGAATCTGTAGAGGTTTTAAGCAAGGAATCAAGGTATTCTTAAGCCTCCTTATCCCTAAGTTTTACACTAATTTAATTAGGGTTTTGAGTTGAAAATTTAAGTATACATGCTGCCAAAATTTTGGTCTGATTATGTGATGATTTGGGAAGGATAGAGACCTTAAATATCAATTGGAATAAGCATGAATAAGCGGTGTATGGATAGATTTTTGAAAGAAAATCAAGTTAGGGTTTTAGAGGAGCAATTCGATCAAGCACTACTCATGGGGTAGGAAATTGTTTTAACTTGATTTGATGATTCCAATGGCTTTAAAACATGTTTTTGTGTAGGGATATACTATTGGGAAGTGTTTAAAATCATTGGAATCAAAAATAAAATTTTTAGAAAATTATACCCCCTATTCGGCCAACTCAACTTGAAGGGGAAGGAGTTTGATTTTTTAAAAAAATCTGATTTCATATTTGGATTCCTCATGAAAAATTGTATAGAAATGAGTCATGAGGTTATTGATTCTAAAAGAGGAATCATTTTGATAAAAATCAAAGAAAAACGGGGAAATTGTTAAGTTAAAGATTAAAGTGTTATATTTTAGTGGCTTGACTATTAATGTGGCCTATATTTATGCTTGATTTAATAGGCTTTGGGAGGAAGAGTCAAGGAAGATCGTTGTCCCTTGAGGTGATTGAATTGGACAAGTAGTAAAAGGTAGCATTGAATTGTAATTTGATTGTTTATCTTGCTTGTGTAATGTGCTTATATGGATTACTTGAAGTAAGGAATTTATTTTGCGGCATTGTTGATTTTATGACATTTGATATGCTTTGGCCAAATGCATGATAATATGTTAATGTGAAAATGTGTTTGATTCCTCTCTTGATTTGATGAAAAATGTGATTTTATGTGACTTGAGAATGTCTGAAGTTTTATGACATATCACATTATGCATTGCTTGAGTAACATGATGATTATAGTTCATTGCTACTGAGATTTTGATGAAATCCCATTCCCCCTTATGTTAAATTATGCAACAATAGGGAGTGAACAAAGTCTGGATAAGAACAAAGAATTGGCGTGAGCTAGAGAGGCCATGGAGATTTTGTGACAATGTATTAAGTTGTGTATTTTGTTGAACTTCATTATCAGTTTGTAATGAATTACGGATATGGAATATTTCGACAATATGTAAAGTATAATGTTGTATGGTGATTTATAATCATGGTATGATGTGTTAGAATAAATGGCAATTGGAAAAGAGGAAGGAAAATTGAAGAAAATATGGTTTAGGAGATAAAAATGCCCTAAAAAGAAGTATTTTTGTGCCATATAAAATAAGAAGCAAATGGTGGAATCTGGACTTGAAATTTTGCAGACACATAGATTTCATTTTTACCTTTAAAACAAGTGGTAAACCATTAGATTTGGAGTTTTGTGCTAAGAGTTACGCCCTTCCAAATTTGGACTAAAATCTTGGAAATTCAAAAATTTACCATATGAACAGTGCACTTTGTCAAATTTTCTGGTACTGTTCTAGATGGAATTGAGTCCAATGAATATTTTTCCTCTATAGAACTCTTAGCAAACTTCATGTAAAAATTAGAACCACCTTGTTTTGATTTTTTCATAATTAGTTATGAATTTTCAAAGTTGGCCTAAATTCGGATGAACAGTGTACGGACAGAATTAAAGATGAAATTTTGAAATTAAAAATTTTCATCCAGAAACATTGCGAAACACGTTCTAATGATTCCAATGGATGTATAATAGGATATTAAAGGAATTGTGACACTTTCCTTCTCTATTTGGTGCCAATTCCTCTAGAAAATCAGGAAGAAATTTTGTTTTACCAAGCTCATACTCACCACAATATATAATCTCCTGTTATCGGTTGAATTTTTCTTAGATCCTATTAATTCCACTGCTTTCAAAACTTCATTTTATTATGTCAATAGCTTCCTTTTAATGAGGAGAGATTTTTTAAACTTTTTCAAAAATTTATTTCAACCTCTAACTCTTTAAACTAAAATTTTCCCAAAATCGGCCTTCTACTGATAGAAATTAAACTTCAAATATTTTTAAACCTATCCTTTATGCCTCCTGAGACTGGAAATAATTTTAAAATTCATGATAATTTTCCAAGAAATTTCTATAAATTTTTCATGAATTATTGAGGCTCCCAAGTATTTTAAATAATTCAATTTGACTGATTCTTTCTTAATTAGCCAAAATTCCAAGAAAATACTGAAAATTCCAAAATAATTTATTTTTATTCTGTTTTCATCTTTCAAGCCTCAAATACTATTCCTTGCCCTTTATTCTATTTTTTAAGATTTTTTGAGATTTTTTGGGAATTCTATATGCACCTTCTTGCTTCGATCAATATTAACTGGATATTTTAAAATGACAGTCCGATCCTATATTTGAACTCAGTTCAAAAGTTATTCTGTCTAAATTTTCACCACACTACTTGGCCCTTGATTAATGCTAATTTCCTCATTTTCCTAGTTAAAATTAACAAGGTATGGCATTTTTTACCTTCATGCTGCCTACTAGTTATATAATAAGTCTTGAAAGCCCTATAAGTAAATAAAAATCATAAGTTGTTAAAGCAATTTGAAGTGAAAATCAATTTATTTAACTTTAAACTACTTTCCTGTTGAAGACGCCTTTCATCTCAATGCTTAGACCGTGACGTAAAGGATCAAACCAGTAGATGGTGTTCTCAATGGGGCAAGGAACACAAACTCCAAGGACAACTGCAACATAAAGAGGAATTTATATAGTAATAGATGTTACAATAATTCTTAGACATTGGAACATGCATAAATATATATATATAATTAAGTTACTTACCCTTCAATAATTGGTGCTAGATAACAAGGTAATTTTGTATCTCCAATTGTATTGCCCACATATCTCATTCTCTTATCTAGTGGGTTGTATTTTTTCTGCACAGCTACAGGGTGTAAAAATCCATATAAATGTCTTTTCTCCATTGATGATGTGCATTTGTTATGGAAGTAGCTATTATTAAATTGAAATAACATAATTATTAGTAAATATATGAAAGATAAAAATTAGAATTTTAAGATAAAAATGAAAAAAAAAAACTTACATTGCTAATTGAACCCATGTTATGTCCAACTCCTTCAAAGATAGGAACTCCCTAATATCTTTATTGTCAAATCTAAAGGAATATGATTTTTCTTCACCAACAATCCCTACAAGCATCTCCACATCGATCTTGTTAATTGTTTTATGATCCTCATATAATTGTGCCAAGAAGGGAAAATTTTTAGCAGTTTTATTGTCCTAATGAAACAAAAAATAAAGAAAGTGTTATAAGCACTTTGTTAAAATTTAAATATTATAGCAAGGCATTTTCTACTATCGCGGGTATTATCTTCTCACCAACAAGTCTTCTGGGCCAAAGAATGAAAGTTCCTATTGTTTGGCCTAATTTCACAACTTTAGTAGTGGGGAACAACACATTTGCACCTACTTCCCCCTCTCGAACATCCATTACTGCAACCCTCACTTAATCCTCTTGAATTTGTTGATGATGAATGGTGCTCCCTTGAGTGTAGACAAGAGCATTTGCAACAACACACATCCTTGGGACCTCCAAATGGAGACAACAAGGTTGTCCAATCTTTGGTGTAGGACTGCTAGGATCATACATTCCCAATGCCCCCGTTGGATTACAACTGTCTTTGGTGCTTTAAAAGTTGGGGGAATCCTACATGAAAGGAGTGCAAGGATTAAATTCAATAGAAAAAACATTGACAAAACTCAATATTAGTTCAAGTGAAATTAATTACGAACCAGAGGTGTGCATTCTTGTTATAAGTGTCCTAATTTGAATGCTAGAGACCATAGATTTCATCTCATCACGAAGCTCAACTAGAAGCTCTTGTCGGAGTGATTGGCATAGCTGGACCTTGATCTTCACCTCAAGTTGGGATTTGAACTCTTCACGAACTTGGTCTCAAAGTTTGGCAATTATCTTATCACTGGGTTGATTTTGGTTGAGAAATTAGTGAAGTTTGTCTAAAATATTAGGTGAGACCAACTATCCTCCTTTCTCCTATAACAAGACTGGGGTGATCAGGCTTCCTAATCACTGTGGCCAAGATGTCTATCATTCCACTCTGACTAAATGAACCTTCACTACTTTGCTCTTCAAGTACCTCCTATAACATTTAAGTAATAAATGAAAATTACTTACAAAGTATAAAGAACATAAGCATAACTTAAAGTTACTTGAATTTTACAACTTATAATTTTTTTAGCAATCTTAGGAATTGCTGGATTGACATACTTACCCTTTTTTAACCTTGCTTCCTTCCATTTTCTATGACATAGCGGAGGAGGTAGAGCTTGAACAACAATGTTAGGATCTGATTTCACAGCCTCCTACATTGCCAACAAATCATTCTACATGATCTTCTCCTCCAGCATCTTATAACCTTCGGAGACATGTAGTGCTGATATAAATTTTTAGCTTGCCTTTCTTTATTCATAGCACTTAGTTTCTATAAACATAAACAAATAAAGTAAATTGAGTAATAAGTAAATTAAATCAAAACAAAATATTTTATACTAAGTTAATGATTGAAGTAGTGTACCTTGAATTTAAGATCTTGTCATGATGCCACGAACCTTTTCCAATCGTCTTGATCAAGGAAGGAGTATTCTGAACATGGATCTTCATCCTTCTTCGGTCCTTGAATGTACTAACTAGCGAGTATGTGCTTCAATGCTTTTTCATTTGTTTAGTTAGAGGGACATCATATGTTTGTTGTAAAGAAGAATATGTATTTAAGTTAAAAAGGTCAATTATAACTATATATACAAATCAAACAAAGATAGCAAGTTGTATACCAAAATATCTTCCGAAATCCTATCCTTTATTTTCTGTGGTATTGACTTCCAATTAGATGATAGAATGCTAACTTTTCTTGGAGCCACAAACCCTATATAACTAATGAATCTATCTTTCTCTTCACCAATTGGATTCATATTGACATCAAAATTCACATACTTTTTCACAATATGACCCTGGCAAATTGCTAGCTTCGGTAGCCTTGTAGTGCCTCTACCCTTTCTTTGAATAAGTGGCTCATTTGTGTGATCGTCACCAGAATCCTTTATATTCCTATTAGAATCCTCCTCCATGTGCTTGTTAAGAAAACAAAATAAGATAGATAAGTAAAATGCAATGAAATGAAGTTGTCATTAAAACTAAATAACAAAGTACATTGCAATGAAATGAATAAAACAAAATAATTTAACAATTCATGTGTTATCCCATATGCCTTCATAATGAACATATCTAGCAGCATATTTGTCATCATCTATCAATTCTTTTGCACTCAGTCTAGATTGATTTGTAGTAAAAGATGGTTCAAGACTTATAGTTTGATCACTGTCCTTCTGCTTTTTACCTTGGAGTACAATAGAAAATTTTTTGTTTGCTGGATTAGTAACATCAAAAACTTGTTTCGCTTGGCTTGCTAAAATGAACGCTTCATATTTATAACCAACTTGGGCAAGATCAACTAATGTGAATCGAAATTGTTGATCTATTTCAACACTATTGTTATTGACCCATTTACATTTGAAGACAAGAACTTTAAACTTAATGTAATTTACCTCCCATATCTCTTCAATAACTCCATAGTAGAGCATAGATGCCAATTTGGGGTTTTTATCTTTTGAAGTCGAAAAATGCATCGCTTTAGCTATCACCATTACCCCATTGTTTTGTATAGTGCTTTTGTCATCTTGAGCTTTTGTGTAGAAAGAATATCCATTTATGTCATGTCCACTCCAAGTGATGACTTCAAAATAAGGCCCTCAAGCTAATTATTTTGTTGTATCAGACAAATTGGCCTCTCTTAAAACCTTTTTCTTAAACCACGCTATAACTGTTTTATTGTGCTCATTAGCTATCTGCATATCGCTTTTCCTTGGATACTTTTCCTTTAAACTTTTTTTATGATCATCTAAGTACAATTGAACTTCTTCCATATTATTTAATATGTATAAGTGCGCTTGTAGCACTTCTTCATGTCCCATAATTTTCACTTTAAGCCCCCTTACTTCTTTACTTATCTCATCTTCATGCCGAGACAATGCCTCCACCCTAGAGAGATATGCTTTACAAAATTCCATAGCCTCTTCTGCTACATATTTTTCAATAATTGATGCTTCAGATCGATAAGGATTCTTAGAATAACCTTTTAATACCTTCATATATCTCTCAAATGGATATATCCATGTTAGAGAAATAAGGTCACAAAGCCTTATCTCCCTCACTAAATGAATGACCAAATGCACCATGATACCAAAAATGCTAGAAGAAAGTGCATCTCTAGCTAAGACAGAATAACATAACCCTCATTCTCCAATTCATCTAACTTTTCTGTGCCAATGACTTTACTGCAAATTGTATTGAAGAAAATATAGTGCTTTTCACATCATCCTTCATTATACCTTGAATAACCACTGGTAATAGTTGTTGCATTAATACATGGTAATCATGAGACCTCATTCCTACTAACTTCAAATCATCCATCAAGACAAGCCTTCTCACATTAGAAGAATGCCCTTAGGGCAAATTGATGCCATGCAAAAAACCAACACAAGCTTGTTTTTTCTACTTTAGACAATATGTGGGCCACTGGTTCCATATAAACCTGCTTACCACCCTCTCTCAGTTGTGAATATAAGCATTCTCGTATTTCCATTTTAGCCAAATCAAGTCTTGCATTAATTCTATCTTTACTTGTCCTAGGTATGTGCAAAAGAGTATCAATAAGACTATCACATTGATGTTTTTCTACATGCATCACATCAATACTGTGTCATACATCAAGACTGAGCCAATATAGGAGATCAAAGAAAATAGACCTCTTCTTCCATATGTTCTTCTCACTTGCGACCTTTTGATTTTTACCGAAGATGACATTGATCTTTCTACTTGTCGATAAACTTCCTCTCCAGTTAATGTCTTTAAAGCCATTTCATGCTCCGGTAAGCCATTAAAAACCTTTTTTAATCTTTGATATGGGTAGAACCGATCAAGAAACCTTCTATGATTAAGGTAAACTATCTTCCTTCTGTCCTTAAGTTGGTGGAAGTGTGTGTCTACTTCACATATAGAACATGCTTCACGCCCATTCACACTGTATCTTGGTAGGTTTCTATATGCAAGAAAGTCATCTATCATTGTAAAGATCATTACACACAGCTTAAAGGACTCTAGCTTATCTACATCAAACACATCCACGCCTTCTTCCCACAACATCTTCAAGTCCTCAATTAAAGGTGTCAAGTAGATATCGATATTGTTTCCCGATTGTTTCATTCCTAAAATCATCATAGAAAGCATCATGTGCTTATGCTTCATACATAACCAGGGAGATAGGTTGTAAATCACCAAGAGTATTGGTCATGTACTATGTGTGCTATTAAGAGCACTATAAGGGTTAATTCCATCTATACAAAGCCTAAGGCGAAAGTTTCTTGGTTCATGACCAAATTCTGAAAACCTTTCATCTATTTTCTTCCATTGAGGAGAATCAGCAGGGTGCCAAAGATATTTTCCATTAAATGTTCTCTCATCAAAATGCCATCTTAATTCTTCGCTTTTGTTACATTAGCAAATAAATGCTTAAATTGTGCTACTAGCGGAAGATACCATAACACCTTCAAATGTTACCCTTTACTAATCTCATCACCATCACAATTACCAGCATAACCCATATTCTTCTTCATTTTATATCTTGAAGTTTTACATTTTGGACACTCACTTACACCAGCATACTCTTTTTTGTACAATATATACTTATTAGGACAAACATGTATCTTTTCATAGCCCATACCCCTCTGAGATAAGATTTTCTTTGCCTTATACACACAATTTGGAAGAACATTATCATTTGGAAGTATATCATTGATCAATTGAAATAACTCTGTGAAACTTTTATCAGTCCACCCATTGTTTGCTTTCAAATTAAACAATTTCAACACGACTGTCAACCGTGTATACTTAGAACACCCAGGGTATAACCCAGGGTATAAATGTATCTCTGCAAATCATATCACTCATTCTATTATTTACATTATCAATAACTTTCTCTTCTTCGAGCACTTGTTCTTGCTTCGCCATATCATATCCATCTTGTGTATCGAATATTTATACCCTCACATAGTAGGTGATCCTTAATATCATCAATACTTAGTTGACTCTCATTTAAACACTTGACATAGTGGCAAAAATACATTCCATTTTTGCTAGGAGCATTCCTTTTAGCAAATTCAATAAATTGTTCTACTTTATTCTCATATTCATCACTCGTTCTCAAGACACTCATCCAACTATGATCCATAATGTTACTACCTAATGAATTTTGAACAATTCAAGATTATATTGAACAAGAAATTTTGAACAATTTAAGACTAATTCAACTCAATAAAAATAAAGCAATTCAAGACTAATGATAGCAAATCCAATTCAATCTATTTCCAACAAAATCAAACCAATTCAACACAAATTTTAGCAATTTAATCTAATTCAAACTAATTCCAACAAAACTAAAGTAATTTAAAACTAGTGATTAGTTCCAATAAAATCGAACCACTTCAAGACTAATTTTACCAATTTAAATCTAACTCAAGTCAATTCCAACAAAATTAATTGGATAACAATTTTATCAAATTAATTAAGCTAAATCATTTAATCTAACAATTTAAAGCAATCCAATAGATAAAAAACATACTAAAGTTTTTAATTTCACAATCCTAATAGCAATATTCAGGATTACTCGTTTTGAAAAAACTTTTTTTGCCAAAGCTTCCTCTTGAGATAACACATCCAAAACAATATCAACTTGCTATTAAATAAACCTTTCAAGATCATAATAACTATATTACCATTCTAATGCAATACCGATATATGAAAATTCTCTCTTACATTGTGTTTGGCTCGACGGAGGGAAGGGGAGGGGATGGATTTCAATAGAGGGGAGGGGAGGGGAGGGGAGGGTAGGGGAAGGGAGGAGAGATATAGAGGGGAGGGGAAGGAAGGGGAGGAGAGGTGTAACATCCTAATTTTCATATATCTAATATTTAAACAAATTTTTATAGAATAAGTAGAGGTTAAATATACATATATATAATTAAAATAATTCTGATTTTATGTGTGTGTGTGTGTGTGTAAGAAAATGAATAAAATAGCAATGTTAAGAAGTGCCATATTGATTAAATGATAGGAAGATGGATAAAATAGTAATGTTAAGAAGTCCCACATCGACTAAATGATGGGAAGAGGAAGCTCTAGGAGCCTATATATAGGTGGTAGTAGGGGAGAGTTAAAAGATGAACCAAATAATTTTCGCACAAAACTAAGACAGTCTCAGTAAAGTGCTGTTTACAGGCTTGTAAACCGTTGGATCGGGCTACAATTTGGTCAGTTGATCCTAAACTTCAAACACGTTAGTTTCAATGGTTGGATCGTCAATTCAATGTCTGAGTTACAAGTTATTAGGTACGTTTTTTATTTATTTTTTTAGAGTTGGTTGATAGAATACTAGATAGTAAATTAGTGTTTTTAAATTTGTTCACCATTGGATTAACTCGAAATTTAGAGAGTAGTCTTCTGACATGTAAGACATTCAATTCAATGGTTGGATTAATAATTAGACTTCTATAGTAAAAATAAATTAACTCATATTGAGGTTACCCATCTAAATTCTTTGAAGATAAAACATAAGTTATAAATTGAGGGTTTTCTATCCAGGTTGTGAATTTGGTGCTTCAAATGATATGATTTAATAATTAAGGATAACATAAGTTAAGGGAGCCTAGGAATTGAATATAAATCATCATATATATGTTCTTACCCCAAACCTTAGAAAAAACCTTTCGAGTTAGAATTTCGAATAACAGCTGAATGTATTAGAGGGAGCATTAAATGTTAGAGATTTGTGAGTAGTTTACTCTAATACTGTAAAAATAATGTTTTAATTTCAATTGTAGATATAAACCCTATTGTGGCATTTTCGAGTACGGGCCTCGTTTGTGCTTGATTGTTAGCTAGGAGACCAGGTAACTAAATTTCTATCTGTTACAGGCATTGGTATGAGGTTGGTAAGTGATTTTATAACCAAGTTTTGTATACATATATTATGTTTTGTATGAACTGTTTTGTGGGATACTGTTTTGAAAATGATTGAAATTGTTTGTATTGTTAGAAATTAATGATTATGACTATGAGGTGTTATTCTAGAATTCAGTTGATTGTGCATATAAATGTGTTATTTTGAACCCTGTGCATCTAGTTTGGGTGGGGGAAGGAGATGATTGGAGTTATTGAGATGCATATACTTACCACATGGTGTCGGCCTCCATACGGAGCTTTATGGTTGGCCACTATTATTGTCCTACTAGTTCTTCGAGGGACTACGACACCCCACTAGTTCTTCGAGGGGGGACCCATGGTCCACCGAGTGCTCTGTGGTCTTTGGCTGGTCTATATCACTCGAGTGGTGAGCTTGTCAGAGCAGCTAGTCAAATGGAAAGAACTTAGCCTATGGGTCCAATCGGTGGAAATAAGGAGGATATAAGGATGAATTTGGGTTCATGGATTTCATATGACATGGTATCTTCATTGATATTTATATCTTTTGAATAAATAAAAAGTATGTTATCTCTTTTGAAATCATTAGTTGCCTGAGATTGGCAGATATATTTGACCTATATGGTTATTGTGAGTTCAACTATTAGATAAGTATCTATTGACTATTATTAACTTTGTGTATCCCACCTAACACCTCACTAGCCCATGCTAGTGTGTGTGATAGGTAGGGATTTAGTTACTGAGACGTTGTCTCATCCCTATTGTTTAACATTTTTCAGGTAAAAGCTTTAAAGGAGAGACGTCAGGGAAGGCTCAGGAGGAGTAAAGCTACATTAGCAACTTGTAGCGTCTCCTCGATTTATGAGTTATGTTGTATCTTGTATATTGACACCTTAGGATAAATTGTTTTTAATTGATTCATGCATTATTATTTCTTATGTCCTTTGAGTGTAGTATCGTGGTATATGTGCTGATAGGTGGCCAGAGGCCTAAGATCGCATATTCGCATATGATTTGTTTATGAATTTATTATAAAGTATGAATTAAGATTTAATTCTTAATATTTTGATTTATGAGATATATTATATGTTGTTTTGTAACAATATTAGATAAGATTGATCATTGCTTACATAGGTTGTATTTGAATGAGTTAAGAAAAGTTCTTTTATCCATGATAGGATGTATGACTGGGTTCTGCTCTTTTCTATCACGGATAACAATATTATATAATTAATTAGTGTAGATGATTGTGATATAATTTGAGTTTGTATTTAGAATGGTTCGATTATAAAAATTTATTTCCTAAAGTTACTATGAAAAAGTTAAGTTTATCTGTTTATTTAGGAAGGTTGTTTCAAGAGGTGAGGAGTTTTAATAATTCTTTGTTTAGATTGATCAGAGGGAAAGGAAAAGAAGGCATTTTAAGAATACCTTGTTTGACATAAGAGGGGAAGAGACAAGAAATATTCAAAAATTAACTATTTTGCTCTTATAAAATTTAAATAAATTTTTTTATTTTTCATTTTATCAATATGTATGAGGTAATTTATCAACTTGAAAAAAAACACTAAGTTGTGCTTTTGCTACAAGAACAACTCATTGAGAAACAAAAAACAAAAAAATTGAAATCCAATTTCTTTCCATAATGTTATTCGCTGGTTCTACTGGGTTTAAAAGAAAAATTACATTTTTACCATTTTTTATCTTTTATTTCCTTATTTTTTTAATTTTTAACTAATTAAAAGATTAAAAGATGCTTATTATCTAGCTTAAGTTAATATTATTCTATATTGAGTTTTTCAAAAATATCATAATTCTTCATCGTTTCTTTTTCTGTCCCAATGATTTTTATCATTTCATATTTTTTTAGCAAAATTTTATGTAGTTTGATTTTCTAGTTGAATTGTTGAATATAAGAGGAGGATGAAGTTGAGTTGATTAGAGTTATTAAAATTATAAGATTGAGAGAAAAGTATAGAATGAAAGGGCCAAAGAGACGATAAAAGAGAAATTATGTTATTTTACTATGGCAACTTGTGAAATTAAAAATATTTTCTCTTTCATCTCCCCTCCGAAAAACTCCACTTTTGGAAGGAAGGCCAAGAGGGGGAAAAGAGGGAATAGGAGCCCCTTCCCCTCCTTAAAAATTATTCCAGCCAAACGAGGGGAGGGGAGCAACTCCCTTCTATCTATTAAAAAATATTCCAAATAAACACACTCCTCCCCTCTAAAAACCCTGTACTAAACACAGTGTTAGACATTTTGACAAACACCTTGTGTGCATTAATATTCAAATAAATTTAACAAATTTCTTAATCTTCAAATCTATTACCCATTCAATGTATACAAGTTTAAAACTTTGTAAATGCAATTCAAGATTTAGCAGCAATTTACACAAACCCACATTCTATTTGTAGCACATATAAAATAAACAAAAGGAGGAAAATTGCTCTTGAACTTACTTTATTCAGGGGGGCCATCAAAGGGAGAGTGGCTTCAACGGCGAGCTTCTTTCTTTAGTGGAGACATCGACTTGGAGAGGGAGAACGATGACGAGCCTGTGTTTATATCGTTGACTTGGAGAGGAGAGAAACACTGGACTTCGAGACGTAAGCATGCTTGCGAGCTTCGTCAAGCTGTGTGAGACTTGTGGCCGCGAGGGGAGCAATAGAGAGGAAGGGAAGGAGATGTTTGTCCGGCTTGCAGGTTAACTAGGGTAATTTTTTTAAAATTCAAGCCTTCTCCTCTGTTTTAATAAAACAGACAAGAACGGACATGTTCTCATCTGTTTTACCAATAACATATGGTAACTCTCATCTGTTCTCTCTAACAGACAAGAAACTTCTTGTCCATTATTGATAAAATAGATAAGAACCTCCATGTTGTCGTCTGTTTTACACAACAAATGAGAACATGGATGTTATTCTTGTCTGTTTTACTTAAGCAAACAAGAATATTCACTTTTCTCCTCTGTTTTCGTAAACAGACATGAATGGAGGGTAAAAAGTATATTTTCTTGTAGTGGTTAGTTCTTGAAAATTATAAATTTAATTAGTTCATACAAAACCAATAATGTAAATATTTTTCATCATTTATATATGTGAGAAAAATAATAGTAAAAATCACATATTGATAAATGTTTAATCAGAGCTATATCATGATTTATTATCCGTAAAATAAAATATATTTTTGATAACATATTTCATATGATCATTAAGGCAAAAAGTGAATAATATGAGATGATAATAAGAAGTTTACAAATGATACAATAAATCTAAAATTTATTTAACCAAGTACATGCATTATTTGCCATGACTAGTTAGATCAGACTATAAGGAAGCAAAATATTATGAAGAATCTACATTGAAATTCATTAGAGAACCAGAAGATTCTTCAAGGTTTTTTTATGTGCTTATTGTTATAAAAAATTAAATACAAGAATGTCGCTAACTATGATTGAGATATGAACTATGTAAATCTAGAACATTGAGTCTATGCAGATAATATGTGGAACAAGTAAGTACTTTATGAATGAGAGATACATCTAGCATTTTTTTTTTGACTTAGTAATTGTTTTTAACTTATATATTATATAGGGTATTTCTTTTGACTTAGTAATTGTTTTTCGAACTCCTCATCCTTTTTATCTATGATAGCTACACATCAACATCCTTGAGAAGTGCATCATTCAGATAAGGTTTTTGTCCAGTTTTTGCTTTCTTTTAATTATTGTTATCTTTTTCAATTTATTTTCCAAAATAGAATCAATCAATTTTTTATTCTTCTTCTATTTCTTTTAATCACATATTTTTATTAAAAAGGTTTTTAGAATTTTAACGAAACTCCTCATAGAGACAAAAAAATCTATGTTGACCTCTATACTATATAGAGTTAATTTAGATAATTAATTTGAGAGCTTACATGACAGGGCAATCACAAAGGACTTAGAAAGAACAAAATTTTGTTTTGGATTACAAAATGAATATTTGAAAAATGGAATTTTAATGCACCGATAAACTTACAAAAGAAACATTTTGAAGTTTTTTGTATTGATAAATCACATCTGTTATGTACTATGATGATTGTAAGATCCTTGGAGGAGGGTACCATTTCTTAATGTGATTGAAACATTTATGTACCTTGCTAGCCATACATAACTTGATATATCATTTGTCGTTAACTTATTGATAAGATATAGTTCTTCACCAATGTGAATATATTAGAATAGAATGATGGATTCTTGTTTGATTCACATGTTGGTAGATCATAAATAGTTTATTTGTTTACATGTGGTAGTATAGCTATTTCATATTAGTATATTTGTTCACCAAGTCACTTCTTGTTATAATATTTGAAAAGGTTATCTATGATATCGAATTTTTCTAAATCAGAGATATTAACTAATGCTACTAAGAAGAAAAGTTGATGCATGCTGTACTCTTTTTTCCTTGTATATGATTTTATCTCATTGGATTTTTTGAAAAGGGGTTTTACTATGGCATTACTATAGTAAGGTTTTTCTTAATTGAAGTTTTTTAATAAGGCACATTCTCATATAATTAGATCCAAGAAAGTTGGCTACCCATGTCGGCCTGGCCCATTTAAAACAAGGATTAGGCTTGTGATTTGAGATTTGCAAAGGTAAGTTGGACTTAAAAGGCCCAGTCTTGTAAGGACAAAATTTAAATGGGCCAGTCTTTTTTTTTTTTTTTGCTTTTAGAACTTTGAACTAATATAATAATATGAATATTACGATTTTAAATTTTTCTTATTATGGGAATTATGTAATTATGTAAGTTATTATTTAATTATATAATTATGTAAGTTATTATTTATAAAAAAATTATTATACATGAAAAATTAATATAAATGTAAAATGGAACCACTATAATCTATTAATCTTATTGTAAAATTTACCATTCTGAATAAAAATGAATATTACCTTAGTGAACATGGTTTACATGCTTTACAATAAGTTTCAAGAGTTTTTTTTTTCCTTGATTGGTATTCTTTGATTTTAGTATAAATAAAATTTGAAATTTGAAATTTCAAAAATAATTTACATCTTCAAACTAAAAAAACCAAAAATAATTTACATATTCAAATAAAAGAAGTAACATGTGACATAGCAAATAACAAATTATCCTTAGAAATTACATTTTTAATCAAAAAGTTAAAAAGAACATTAAAAAAAATCAGAGAAAATTAACTTTAAAAAATTTTATTATGATAAAATAAACTCGAAGTGACTCATAAATCTCAAAAGCTAGCAACCATGATACTGGGTCCGTTTGGATCAGCGATTGAAAAAGTAGCTTATTGAAAAAATAGCTTATGGACAAGTGAAGTTGGTAAAAGCTAAATTGGATAAGCTGAATTGTGTTTGGATTGAAGCTCAGAAAAGCTAGTTTGCAAAAGTAAGATTGGTAAAATTTTGTTTGGATTATGATTGAGTAAAAGTAAGTTTGGTTGTAAAATGACCAAAATAGATATGAGTTTTAATAAATAATGAAATATGATTAAAAAAATAATTTCACATAATACAATGAAATTAAAATAATTTAATATGAAGAAGTCATAAAAAATATTTTAAATATAAAGTGAAACATGAAAAAATAAAATATATTTTTAGGAGCATATTTAAAAGTAAAAATATATTTCTAACTTATTCATTACTTTCAACTAATTTTAACTAATTTTTTATTATCTACAAATTAGTTATTTGAGGCTTATAATAAGAACCAAAAGAGGTAATGAATTTCTTAACTTTTTCTCTCTCCATATTTCAAAAGCCATAAGCCATAAGCTATAAGTCATAAGCTGTTAATTTTAGCTTATAACTTATTGTAGCTTTTCAGACAAAAGCTCGATTGCAGAAAAGCTGATCCAAACAGACCCACTAATTTTTTTCTTAAACAAAATGTCTTTGATAAGTAACTTTATCATTTTATTTTTTAAAAATATGTAATAAATAATTATTTTTGTTAAATAGGTCAAAAACCCGTTGGCCAGCCTAAGCCCACGAGTTCAAAGACTAGGCTTGGTAAAAATATCCCTTTTTGGAACACGGTTCTAAACGAGTCGGCTTGTTTAAACTCACGGCCTGTGAAGGGCCCAACCCCCTACAGGACTAGGTTGGCCTGTTTTCCTAACTTGACATTTAAGAGGGTTGTGTTACAAATATTAAGGTGTTACGGATGTTCATCTCTCTCTTTCTCTTCATTTTTACCAAGCAACTCCTATTACTGCTTTACTATTTCATTAATTGTAACTCACTTTACACTCTAATTTTAAAATTTATATCTTCTTCATGTTCTGCTACTTCAATATAACATAATAAGGTTTTTGAGTTGCAAATTTGGGCCTATAAATAAATTATATGTAACATATACTTGGTATCTTGAAAGTAAATGAGAAATATTCTCTCGTCTCTCTTTTTTTTGACCAGATATTCTCTCGTCTCTCTTCTCTACAATTCCTCACCCATCTCTATATATCTTTCTTTCTTTGGTTGGATATCTCTGTTTTTTTTTTAAAATTATTACTAAGGAAAAACAAGTTAGGGAAATTGCAAATAAAGACCGCCGAATATGTAAAATTGTGATTTGGAACTCTTAATTTGAAAAATAGCAAATAAAGACTCGGTCTCACTTTTGCAAATATGAAATCGTGGTGAAATGTTTGAAATGCCCCTCAATCAAATGACAAGTTGACTATGAGAAATGACAAGTTGACTTTAATGAATGATAACTTTAGTAGATCAAATTACAACTTGGTTGAGGGTATGCCAAATGACGAGTTGACTATGGGAAATGACAAATTCACTTTAGGGAATGACAACTTCAGTCGACCAAATCATAATTTGGCTGAGGGGTATTTCAAACATTTTACCATGATTTCATATTTGTAAAAATGGGACTGTGTCACATCCTGATAATTTTATCCTAATTGATGAATGATTTGAGACTGACCAAGGCCAAATAGTATAGTAGACTGGTAGAGGATCCAAGTTATGAGGAAAAATCAAGATAGAGACATAACGGTCATTTTTGAAAAGATCAGTCAAGAAAAGACAGTATTGGAAATAATGTCTGAAATTCCTGAAAATTTCCAGAAAATCATGAAAAATAGAAAGGAGGGTACAGAATAATGTTTGAGGCTTAGAAGATGAATATAGGATTAAAAATAATTTATTAGACAATTATTTGTAATTATCGGAATTTTTGGTTAATTAAGGAAAATTAGCCAATTTCCATTATTTAAAATATATAAAGGCCTCAAAAATTCAAGGAAAAATAGGGATAAATTATGTGACATATTATCCTAATTTATAAAATTACTTCCCACCTTTGGATGTACAGAGGTTAGCTTAAAGAATATTTATTACCGAATTATTATCGGTAGAATGTTGATTTTTGATGAAATAAAATTTAGAAAATTATAGAGGGAGGTAAAACTTGAGAAAAATCATGGAATACCCTTGGAATGAGGGGAGTTTAAGGAGGTGTTGAAATTGAAATTTTGTGACAGTAAATTGGACAGGATTGTTGGAAAATCGGACCAAAAATACACAAATAATCAGTGGATTACACTGAATATTGGATGAGTCATTTTTTCCCCAATATTTAGAGTAATATTTCGGCCAAAAATAAGGGGGAGGACAAAGTTGAAATTTTCCAAATTGTTTAAGGGCATAAAGGGAAATAAGAGACAAAATAATAAAATAATATTTTATTATCACATGAAAATCACATGGTGAATAGGTGTCCATCCATGTGTCAACTTCTTGTAGTGTGTGCTTTAGGATTTGTCCATGTGTAAAGTGAAAAAAAAATGGACGGCCAAAATTGCATCTTTTTCCCGAAGGGCATTCTTGGAATTTTGAAAAATCAAAGCCTATAAATACCCCCTCTCATGAACAATTCGGCCAAAGAGGTTGCTTGGTGAGGGAATGTTGTGTTCTTGAGTTTAGGAGAGAGAAAGGAAGAAAGAAGAGAGAGAAAGGGAGAAAGAAAAGTTAGACACCTCTAATCGCCAATTAAGAGCTAATTAAGGTATGTTTACCTCCCTAAGTGTTAATTATTTTTAGTTAATTATTTATTTGAGGAAGATTAGGATTAATTACCTTGATTAATTATGGTTTAGTGATAGCTAAGATTAATCATGCTATTTGATTAAAGATTAGTAAGTAATTAAGGTTAGCTACTATGATTAATTAGTAATTAGTGATTAGTTATGCTAATTGAAGGATGATTAATTATGATTAATCATGTTGATTAAGGAATGATCAAAGGTTAATCATGTTGATTAGAGAATGATTAGTGGTTAATCCATAAGAGATTAGTGACTTAATCTTAGAGGATTATGTGGTACTAATGACTATGTGACTTGAGGACCTTAATTAAATATTGGATTAAGGATTAAGGGTTAATGATTAACCAAGAAAACATGATTAATCATGGATTAAGGAAGAATTCCAAGACCTTAACTGAGGATTAAGGCTTGGTCAAACCAAAGTCAAAGGATTAGGAAAGGTATACAGAAATTATAAATTGAAAGGCACAAGGGTAGTATTATATTGAGAAAGAATTGTATACTGGATATGGAATTTACCATACCCTTACTGTATGGTTGATAGGCAATTTTCTGGAAACCTAGGAGGAGCTTAAGCAAGGAAACAAGGAGGAAACAGTAAGCGTGGAACCGAGGTAGCGTGAACTTGCAATTATTTTGTTGACCTGCATATGGTGTTTCTGCTATGTGTGTTTATGTGCCATGAGAATGTTTATGCCCAGATGATGTGAACTCCTTGCAATGTATGCCTTGGCTCTTGCATGATTGAGTTTTGACTAGAATGATTATATACTCCACGATATGATGACATGGATACAGAATGGTTATTGCATGGCATAAAGACTAGCAATGTTATTTTATTGCATGTAGCATGACATCTTATGCATGTTGACTTGATGGTTGTATGTTCAATGCTACTGGGATTTCTATGAAATCTCATTCCTCCTATAACATGATATCCTAGGTGCCACTACTTCCAAGGAGAAGGGAAAAGAAATAGTCATGGCTTGAGAAAGTTATGAGTTATGTATTGTATTATATGGTTTTAAACCTTTTTCTTTCAAGCCATGTAAGCATATTCTGATCTTGAATACATGATATGATAACCTTTTTGAATGTATATTAATGGTAGAGCACCTTTATATGTGATTATGGTATGCTTATAGTGAAAAACGAAATGGTGCTAGAATTAGTGAAAAAGGGGGATAAAAATGGTCTAGATTTGACCAAACTTTGACCAACAAAGACCCTGGTCAAATGATTGACTTTTTCCCTGAAATTTGGCATGCAAATAGATCTTATTTTTCCCTTTAAAATGAGTGGTAAAGCGTCACAATCGGAGCTCTATGTAAGAAGTTATGCCTTTCCCAAGTTAGGCAAAAATCCTGAAAAATAGAAAAATGACCAAATGAACAGTACTTTTTGAAATTAAAATCGGATGCGTTTCTGATTAAATTGGAATCTGAGGTCATTTTTCCTTGATAGATAATGTTAAGAGCTTCGAGCGAGACTTGGAACGACCTTGTTTCGATTTTTCTAGAATTAGTTATGATTTTTCAAAGTTATGCCAATTTTAAGGTTACAATAAATAGTAATGCGGGAAAGGAAATTTTTTAACTCAGGTTTTTCAACTCGGTAACCTTAAATTGCGCTTCCGAATATCTTAACTTGACATAATATAAGGTCACAAATGTAAGGTGTTACAGACTGCATTTGCTATTTTCTAAATTAAAGGTTCCAAATCGCAATTGTACATATTTGATAGTCTTTGTTTGTAATTTTCCCAAACAAGTTTTAGAATTAAATTTTTATTTATGAAACTCTGTTTCGTTTTTTTTTTTTTTTACGTTTCTTTTGTTTCCGGACACCACAACAAATGCATTTCGAAGCAGAATATGTTGCCCGCATCTTATTTCTTGGGCCGTGATGCGGTTGGTTACTATTTGCTTAACGCAATTCGCCATTCTCTTCTATTTCACTGTTTTTCGGTCCCTGTTCTTGTCTCAGGCAAAAGCAAGACATTCCTCTCTTTAGTCTTTCTCGCTCCGTCTTCCTTGCTGGAAAGGTTTGTCTCTTTCTCTTGCTCTGTCTTTTACCATGGCCGATGAGGATTCAAAGGCAGCCCTTTCTGTCACCGAGAAGAATGAATTGGAGCCGCCGAAGGTTACGACGGAGTCTGATTCAGCCAATATAGCATCTGCCTCAGCTGTCGAATCTGATTCGGCGACGGCTAATACTGAAAACACAGACCTGCCTACTCCCCCGCTGTCGGAGTCACTGGCAGCAGAAGCTACTTCGGTGGTAGAGACAAAGCCGCCGCCGCCGCCACCAACCAGTGATGACAACGATTTAAAAGCTGAAAGTTCAGATTCTAAAGAGGATGCTGTTGGGGCTCAGGACGAGAGATCGAAAAAGTTGCCTCAGAATCTGGTCTCGTTCAAGGAAGAGAGCAACTTAGTGGGTGATCTCTCGGATTCTCAGAGAAATGCTCTTGAAGAGTTGAAGAAGCTGGTTCGAGAGGCACTAGATACTCATCAGTTCACTTCTTCGGGGCCCACCAAAACGATGCCGGCGCCCACTGAAACCACTACAGCAGCTAAGGAAGCTGCAAAAGTTGAGGGAGCCACTTCGGAATCAGATGCCAGCATGGAGGTACATCCACCGCCTGAAACGAAAATTGAAGAAAATCCAGTTAGGGAAGCAGAAGAAGTAGCGAAAGAAACATCCGAGGAACATGTTTTCATATGGGGAGTTCCTCTGCTCAAGGATGACAGGAGTGATGTGATTCTGCTCAAGTTTCTCAGAGCCCGAGATTTCAAAGTTAAGGATGCGTTTGTCATGATTAAGAACACAATAAGCTGGAGGAAAGAGTTCAACATTGATGCACTTGTGGATGAAGATCTTGGAGATGATCTAGAGAAAGTGGTATTCATGCACGGTTATGATAGGGAAGGGCATCCCGTTTGTTATAATGTCTATGGAGAATTCCAGAACAAGGAGTTGTACCAGAAAACATTCTCAGATGAAGAGAAACGAGCCAAGTTCCTCCGATGGCGGATACAATTTTTGGAGAGGAGTATAAGGAAGCTTGATTTTACTCCTGGTGGTGTCAATACCATTTTTCAAGTTAACGACCTTAAAAATTCTCCTGGGCCTGGCAAGCGGGAGCTTCGAATCGCCACCAAACAAGCTTTGCAATTGCTTCAGGACAATTATCCCGAGTTTGTTGCCAAACAGGTTACAATGCACATTTGGATTGCCAGTTTATCATGATTTCAGTTATGCTATACTATGATAGAGGTACTGACGTTTTCTTTTCCAACTTTATAGGTTTTTATCAATGTGCCATGGTGGTATCTTGCATTCTATACTATGATCAGTCCATTCATGACCCAGAGGACCAAAAGCAAATTTGTTTTTGCAGGCCCATCAAAGTCCGCTGAAACACTTTTCAAGTTAGTGAATGAAAACATGATATTCCTCTTTGTTTTGGTTTCTCGGTTTTGGACCTTACATTTCAATTGGTAAAATAGGTACTCTTCTCCTGAGCAAGTGCCCATTCAATATGGTGGCCTAAGTGTTGATTTATGTGAGTGCAACCCAGAATTCAGCATGTCTGATCCAGTCACGGAGATACCTATAAAACCAACCACAAAGCAAACTGTAGAAATCATTATTTATGAGGTGGGGTGACAATGGTCTATTTGTCTATTAGGATACTTACTTTCTGCTTTTTCCTATATTCTATAATGTGCTATTGGAGACGAATGATTTGCAGAAGTGCATTATTGTGTGGGAGCTGCGAGTAGTGGGCTGGGAGGTCAGCTATAGTGCGGAATTTAAACCTGATGCAAAAGATGGATATACTGTTATCATACAGAAGGCCACAAAGATGTCCCCAACTGATGAGCCAGTGGTTTCCAATAGCTATAAAGTTGGTGAACTTGGCAAGATACTGCTTACCATTGACAATTCCACTTTGAAAAAGAAGAGGCTCCTGTACAGGTTCAAGATCAAACCTCTCGGTGATTGAGGGAAAATGATCGGTAGACTGAAGTTAATTGAGGAGTAAGAAAATGCTGTTGTCATCATTCATTGAATCCATAATCCATAGTTTTTCAATAATTTTGGTCATGATCATTTTGTTTGTGGATTGGCCTACTATTTTGATTGTACTTAATATGTATTATCTAGGTAAACATTTACTATTTTGATTGTGAAGAGTAATGCTAGGGGAGAGTGTAGCACTTGGATTTGGATTTAGAGTTGATTTGTGAGATGCTATGTGTTACCTGAAACATCTTTTACTTTGGTGTGGAAGTGTGGATGTAAATTTTTGTCCTCATGTTGTCCTTATCCAGTTTGATCTTGGTCAGTCTTTTGCCTTTTACTTTGATATCTGTATTTAAGCCTCCTGAATCTCATAAATATGTAATATAAGAGGTGTAAATGAGAAATATGCATCATGTTTTTTTAACCCAAATATTTATTTCCGTTCTTTGTAGTTCATTTTATATCTAACTGAATTGGCAATTGATCAATTTCTATCAGACAATGCAGACTGTGAGTGTCTATATCCTTGTGTGTACTTGGCTGTAATTTCAATTTTTCCCCCTCTTAGTTTTGAAGGTGATATATGTATATTTATGAATTTTCTGTATATTTGTATATATATGTTTGGATTTCTGGTTAGAACTGCCTTGTTAGTGGTACGTCCGGGGGCATGGGATAAGGAACTTAATCTAGCTTGTCACATTTTTTGACCCAAAAGTTCTGCTTGTAGCTTCTTCTAAAACAATTAACTTTTTATCTCTAGTTATCCAGTGTTTATTAACCTTCAACTGTATGGTTTTCCATTTTATACGTGTGGAAGGGAAAGTAATTTGGGAACCTCTGAATATTTTAGTCTAATCTAGTAATGATATTTACACTCACTTGAAGAGGGGATTTTGAATGTGGGACAACCCTCTCCCTAATCCATTATCCATTATTCATGTAAAAAGAAAAATATTGCTGTTGATAAGTGTTGGGTTATGCCTAGTCCACCCTTGGTGGATTAAGGTGCTAGCCCAATGCAAGTGGAGTTACTATGTGAATAAGAAGAAAGATGGGTCTAAAGAGGGAATTTTACCTTTATGTTTTAAAAGCTAAATTCCAGTAACTGCACATACGTGAGATATGGTATAGACGGAGTCAGTTTTGATGGATCGAATGATAACTTTCAGAAAACTTTGCTCTCCCCTTTGGAAAGTTATCTTCCTCTCTCGATGTTATCCGCTGTATATCTCATAGCATCCAACATGTGATGCTAGATTGCGTGGGCATGCCTTATATTCCAAGTACGCCCCAAATCCTTCAATGAGGAATAACATCATTCTTATGGATGCAATATTCCTTTGATCTAGAGCCTCAACAGGCTTGTAGTTTCATAGAAAGATCATAATTGCCAACATGGTTGATTTAGTTTGTAAGTACTCAACAAAGGTGTTTAAATCTTGGCCTTGATGTGAAAACTCTTCTAAGTGGCACTTGTAACAGCCCCCCCCCCCGGGGGGAGAAACATGAGGCCTTGACTTTTCTTGAGACCAACTCAACTAAACATTTTGGAGTTTTTTTTTCTTTTTAAAAGAAAAGCTCAACATTTGGATTTTGTACTTTCTTAGGTTGGGGAATTGAAATACTTAGTGGCCTTAAATTTAATGTTTTATTTGATGTATTTTTTAAATATCATTATCTAATTATTCTGTGCTGTGTAAAGTTACTATCTATGCAACACTGATGCCTAGGAAGGAAGCTATATCAAACCCAATACTTGTTTGGAACTTATCATGCGTGACCCAATACAAAATTGTATGGTGATCATGCTTTGGCATTTCATGTCTTGTATTCACGTCAGTGCCTGTGCTTTTTAGGTTATGCTCAATGAACAATTAAAGATGATCCTTTGAGAATGCTATCATGCATTAATGAAATTAGACGAGGCTGAAGCCTTCAAAGAAACTAAAACTATTAGCAGTTCATGCTTTGCATGGCGTTTGAAGTCAAATTGTTTGTATCTTATGAATAGTGGAGATTTCTGTAGGTTTTATGTACATAGATATGTAGACATATAACAAGTAAAGGATCTCGGGAGTGCCAAGGTCAACTCTTTGGAAATTTTGCAAAATTTTCAAGCTAGTAGCTTCTTTTTCTATTTGATTCTTTTTTGCCCTTTCCTTCGAAATCAGCAAGTCTCATTTTTCATTTCACGCCTTTTTTTCTCATGTCACTTGGTATTCTGAAGCTTAAAGTGTGTTCTCCCGCTTGATAATCAATATTCATTGCCAATACTCTTGTAGCATAGTGGCATGGAACCTATTTTATAAGTAGTTTCCATAAGTGGGAGGATGTGAGTTTGATTCTACATGTAATCTTAAATTGTTAGTGCTTACTCTTTTCACTGAGAAAATTGTTGTTGTTTCAGAATCAAGAAGAGAGAACTGCTCTGTTATTCACTGGTGCGACTAGCGCACATATACAAGGAATTGAGCACAATCTGTAATCCCAAGAAATCAGGAAAAGATATTGCAAATAATAACGAGAATAATTACTAAATCTGACTTTATTCTAATTAGGTCTAAGCTAGGTTAACTTAAGCCCAACATGTCTTCCAACACTCCCTCTCAAGCTGGCGAATAGATATCAAGCACTCCCAGCTTGCCAACTAGTTCATCGAACCTCATTTTGTCCAGCGGCTTAGTTAGGAGATCAGCAACTTGTTGATGAGAACTAACATATGTCATGTCAACTATCCCTGCTTGTATCTTCTCCCTTGTAAAGTGTCTATCTATCTCAATGTGTTTAGTGTCACTAGATTACCCCGTAGGAAGGTAAGGTATCCTATAGTTGATCTCCTTTCATTAACAGATCTTCCCCAATCAACATTCGTATAGAGTGCTAGGCCTCTTGAGTCACTCTTTCTAAAATAAATCCCTTTTCCTGGAGTCATCTTCAAGTATCTTAGAATTTCAAATACAGCTTCCATATGCTCCTCTTGTGGACTGCTTGAGAATTGACTTACCACACTGATATGTGATGTCGGGTTTCATAGTAGTAAGGTAAATTAGTTTCCCAACCAAACGTTGATAGCGCTCTTTGTTCACCGGAACACCATTCTTCTTCACTTCCAGATTAGTTTCTATGAGCATTAGAGTACCCGAGGGACTTGCCCCTAACATACTAGTCTCTTTTAGTAGATCCAATGTGTACTTTATTTGTGAAACTACAATCCCTTCGTTAGATCTTGCTACCTCCATTCCCAAGAAGTATTTTAGGCTACCCAAATCCTTCACCTCAAATTCTTGTGCAAGTGATTGCTTTAAGTTTGATATGACTCCATGCTCATTCGCTATCAAAATTATGTCATCTACATATACAATCAATACTGTCATTTTATCTCTGTCATTTTTAACAAATAGGATATGATCAGTCTGACATTGCATGAAACCAAGTCTAATTACAAAATTGGTAAATCTTTCAAACCATGCAAGTGGAGATTGTTTTAAGCCATATAGTGACTTATAGAGCTTGCAAACAACACTAGGTTCACTCGGTCTCTTCACTCCTTCTAGAATAGCCATGTATACCTCTTTCAAATCACCATTGAGGAAAGCATTTTTAACATCAAGCTGATGTAGTGGCCAATCTAAATTTGTGGCAATAGATAGCAGTACCTTAATAGTGTTGAGCTTTGCCACCGATGCAAATGTTTCCTCATAGTCTATCCCTTGGGTTTGAGTGAAGCCTCGAGCTATTAATCTGGCCTTGTACTTGTTTATGCTGCCATCTGGGTTGTATTTTATAGTGAATACCCACTTAGATGTCACAACAGATTTCCCTTTAAGTAGCTTCAGGAATTTCTAGGTCTAGTTTTTATCCAGTACTTTAAGTTCTGCTTTAATTGCCTCCTTCCATCTTGGGTCAGTTGCAGCTTCTTGGTAAGTGGTTGATAATGCCTCACTATTGATATGAGCAGTAAATGATTTATAGGTAGAAGATAAGTTTCCATACAACACAAACCTCTAAATGGGATGTTGTGTGCATGTTCGTTTTCCTTTTTGAAGTGCAATAGGCCAGCCCAAATCGTCGAAAAGTAGATCCAAATCTGACTCTTCGCATTGCTGTAGAGTGTTAGGAGTTACATTACCTTCTCCTTCAGTTGTTTGTTGCTGTTCAGATTTTTTTGTCGTCAGTTTCATAGTTGATTTCTGATTACTGCTGTGATCCTTGACCAGTGGATGATTCAGGTTCTGGTCTAGAGGGTGATTCAGGTTTAGGTTCAAGAGTAGTTCTAATGTCTTGTTCAAGTGTGTTTGGACTATTTTGTACGCCTGGTTCGATCTGTTCCACTTGTATGAGTTTCAGTGAGGGTGACACATTAGCATATGTTTCCAAAAAGGCCAACTCTTTCCCATAACCCTCCCCCTGAAGTGGACTTTTGGGATAATAAGGTTGGTCCTCAACAAATGTAATGTCCATAGACACAAATGTTTTCTTTAGGCTAGGTGAAAAACATTTATATCCCTTTTGAGTAGATGAGTATCCAAGAAAAAGGCATTTGAAAAACCTGGGTGCAAATTTATCCCCATGGTGATTGTGGACATGGGTGACAGAGCCGAAAACGTTTTGTGGGATTGATGAAATTAAATGGGTATTTGGATAAGTGTGAGAGTGTATGGATTGGAGAATGATGGTTAAGTGTTTTGAATGGTAATCTGTAGGTTAGTATCAATGTTTTGGCAATCTCAAGAGGTTGTTTGTTTTTTCTTTTAGCAATTCCAATCTGTTGTGTTGTGTAAACATAGCTTGTTTGATGTACAATTCCTTCTTCGTTTAGGAAAAGTAAAGTGCGAGCTGAGAACTTAGGTACTCTTGGCCATTATCACTCCTAAGGATTTGGATGGATGTTTGAAACAGAGTCTTGATCACTTGATGAAACTATTTGTAGATGTGAAACAGGTCAAATTTTTCTTTTATGAAGTATTCGTGTGTGGTCATCAATAAATGTGATGAACCATCTATTTTTGGACGGAGTTAGGACTTTGGCAGGACCGCATATGTCACTGTGTATTAGGGAGAATTAGGGGTGTTCATGGGACGAATCGGGACCGGGACAGGCCCGTCCCGGTTCTGTCCCGATGAACAGTAACGGGACAGATTTTCTGTCCCGTGTCCCGGCCCGTCCCGGGGTTGTCCCGGTCCCGGTCGGGACAGGACGGATCCGGGACGGGACCGGGACGTCCCGAAATATTTTTTTAAAATTTTTTTATTTTTTTTTAATTTTTTTTAAATTTTTTAAAAAAAATCTGATTTTTTTAATTATATTTTTTTGACCTTAAATCTTATAAAAACATCTTTTTTATTTGTTTGGGCACTCTTAAACAAAAGCTCAAAATATTACATATAATAGTTATTAAAAACTCTAAACAAAAGCTTTTAACACAATAAAAACTTGCTAAAAATCTAATCATCAATAATCTCAAATCATTAACAAATATAAAAACTCTAAATAAATATATCCATAGTTCCATACAATAGTCTCAAATCTTAAAAAATTATGAAAAAAATGATATTATATAAAAGTTAAAAAAATTAAATTTTTTTTTAAAAAAAGGGACCGTGACGGGACCGGGACGGGACGACCCCGTCCCGTGTCCCGTCCCGTCCCGGTCCCTTTTTTGTCCCGTCCCGGTTTGTCCCGTCCCGAAAAATTTCGGAACGGATCCGTCCCGTCCCAATAAGACCGGGACCGGAACGGGCCGATCGGGACGGGCCGGCTTTGAACACCCCTAGGGAGAATGGAGATGAAGGTTTATAAGTGTGAGGTGGATAAGTTTTTCTAGTATGCTTGACAAGTTGACAAGAATCACAATGAAAAGAAATATCTTTTTTATTCATAATATTCATAAACAAATTCAACATATAACTGAAAATTGGATGTCCTAGTCTATAATGCAAAAGCATCATTTCTTAATTGGAAATAGAATTACCTGCAGAAAATGCCATCTTCTTGTTGATCTTGCCATCAAGGTAATATAACCCTTCACACTCCATAGCTTTGCCAATCATCTTCCTAGAGTCCAGTTCCCGGAAAACATGAGAGGAAAACATTTTCACATTGCAATTGTTGTCTTTCGTGGTCTTGGTGACAAATAGCAGATTACACTTAACACTAAGAGCATATAAAACATCATACAAACTTATTTCAGGAGTAACATGTATATTACCAACCCTAAGAGCTCTAGTTCTATTTCCATATGCTATTTTAATATTTATTCCACTGCAAGGTTTAATTTCACTAACTAGAGACAAGTCATCGATCATATGGCTTGTGGCACCTGAATCTACAATCCAAGCATCGGATTTTTCTATTTTAACCTTCATTGCTTGAACATATTTACCTGTCTGGGCTAAATTGCCCATAGAAACTATTCTTTCAGGTAAGATATCACCTCTGCTATGTTTCTCAATCAGTTTTCGCAGGCTCTCAATTTCATCAGCGCTTAAGACTCCATGCTCTCTTGCTTCATTCTCTTATGGAGAGGTTGAATATCTTTTTACATTTGATTGTGACTGTCCTCTGCCTCTGGGGAGTTTTCCATGCAGCTTCTAGCAATTTTCTCGAGTGTGGCCACTTCTATTGCCTTGGTCACACCAATCCTTTCTTATTTCCCATGTCCGTCTGAATTATTAGTAGTTTTGCTTATTAAAGTTGAGGATTTAGAATTAGAATATACTCCCTGGGTTAAATTCTTTCTACTTTCTCCAAATTTGACCATATTTAGAGCCTCATGAAAGGACGGTAGAGGTCTGGTGCTCATAATTCTGCCACGGATTTCCTCAAATTTAGAGTGTAGACCAAGTAAGAACTCATAGGTTCTTTCTTTGTCCAACAGCTTCTTGTACAATGCACAATCTGTAGAGCATTGCTAGTCTTGTCTGTAGCATTGAATTACAACCACTTCTTGTTCTCCTTGTTTCTTCAAGTCTTTAATCATACCTTTCAACTATAGAATAGCTGCGGTATTCTTTATGGAGGAATAGGGTTCCCATGCTGAATCCCATATTTCCTTTGCTGTTTTAGCCAACAAATACCGTTTGTTGATGTCTAGGTTCATGGAATTTATTAGCCATGACATTACTATGGAATTCTCAACATACCAAGTGTCGAACTTGGAATCTTCTTGTGTTGGTTGAGCTGCATCTCCAGTAAGGTACTTTTCCTTTCATTTCTCTTTTATGAACATCAGAATGCTTTGGGACCATTGTAAATAGTTGTTCCCATTCAACTTGTGTTCGATGATGGAGAGGGGAAAGGTTTCACTTGTGGGCATGGATTGCATGCTATTCTGCATCTCGCAACTCAGAACTAGGGTTGTCGCTACCTCCATCACTGTGGAGAGCCTGATATCGGCCAAATTGAGTTTGATTCTGAGTCATTGTTTTGATACCTTGTTTCAAAATCAAGAAGAGAGAATTGCTCTGTTCTTCACTAGTGTGACTAGTGTACATATATGAGGAAGTGAGTACAATCTGTAATCTCAAAAAATCAGGAAAAGATAGTGGGACTAATAACAAGAGAATAATTACTAAATTTGACTTTATTCTAATTAGGTTTGAGCTAGGTTAACCTAAATCTGATGGACTTAAGTAGAGAGCCCAACATGTCTTTGAACAATTGCTTTGCATTTTTTTGCACCTCAACTATTTAGTGGGCAAACTCTTGTTGCATTTCACTTGTAGTGGTTGCAACTTGTGAGATTTATAGGATTCAGCCAATTCTAAATTCACAATATCTATGTCTCACGTGCATGCTATATATTTGTGTGTATAGAGGCTAAGGTGCAAATATATGAAGTATTCACAAATGCACACTTGGATGTATAATGTTTGCTTGATTGTAGAAGTGTTCATAAAGGTTCCAAAAGGGTGCAAAAATATCACAGTAGTTTATTTAAGCAAATGCACATTGCTTTTTATTGGTGTGCTTTACGTCCATTTATGTTCTAAAAATTAACATAAAAATTAATAGGTGTTTGTTTAAGTTGACAACTATGGCATTTTTACACCTTTTTAAAAACTTCATGGGCACTTTTATGTCTAAGTGAATATTGGGGTGTTAGCCCTATTCGTTTTCTTCTGACAATTTTAGGTACTCTTTGACTTTTTTTAAAGTCTTTTACATTTTTTTCTTACGGCTATTTCGTTGCTAGATTTGCTCCCTAATTTTGTTTGTGTGTGTACTACACATATGTAATTAATGTCCTAAACTAACTAAATGCCATACAATGCAAGAAAATGGGGCTTTGGTTTAGAAAATCAACTTGAACTATAACTAAATAAATACAATGAAATCAAACGTAAACTATTATATTTTGGTATTTTTAATAGGGTGATGATGGAATGAAAATAAATGATAGAAAACTTTTTGAAAATGGTTTTGATGGCAAGCATAATTTATCTAAGATAATGAGAGTTTTATAAAATCATTAGGTTTTCTTGAATAACAATCTCAATGACTCATTGAGTCTAATGTTTAAATCGATGAACCTCATTAATGAAAATATCATTAAGCTCTCCTAATGTGCAATTTGAGAATAATCAATGCAATTGGTCTAATGCAACTCGAAATCAACTCAATACCCAAATATAACCCCGCAAGTTAAGAG
Source organism: Neltuma alba (assembly GCF_004799145.2). NCBI lineage: Eukaryota > Viridiplantae > Streptophyta > Magnoliopsida > Fabales > Fabaceae > Neltuma > Neltuma alba. The sequence continues at coordinate 40,485 of NW_021632020.1, read as the reverse complement.
AGAATCAAAAGAGTTACAATGAAACATATATGTAACCGCATATATTGAAGCACAATATTCAACATTAACCAATCCAAATTATAAATATAAATCATTAAACAATGATTACAATAACAATCCAAGTGTCTAACTAAAAGTTATAAATCCAATACATAGCTAAAAACTAAAGATTGAAGCTAAACTCCCCTTTGAAGCTTGAAAACTCATGTCACTCCACCATCTTCAAGAGTTGAAGAATCGTAACCCTCCATAGCTCCACATTGCTCCAACCAGCAGCAATAGTCGAATCTCCATGGCAGGAGGTTACGGATGGATTGAAGGAAAAGAATGGAATAGATGATGGTATGTAATGAAGAATTGACGGAAGGAGGAGATGAGAGGATGGTTCGGCTAAAGAAAGGTGAGGAGAGACTGAACAAGGTTTCCCTAGGTCGAAACTCATTTATACTAGCTATTGGAGGCGATTTTGGGTTGGGTTGAAGCTTAGGACTTCGAATCAAAATGCTAAAATCGCAACTTCTACAATTTTGACAAATTTGCCACGGCGAATGGCACTTTTCGGCCAAAACGCACAACTTCATTTACTTAGGTCCTTTGGTGTAATTTCTTGAATTCTGAGGCCTTTTTCTGTAATTAACTTCGTCTTTTACTACCTTTAATGTTGAAACTAAAGTGTGATTTCCAAATTTGCCCAAATTTCTCCCAAAATACCTACAAGGAAAATCATACATAATGTAGCATCAATTGTCCTAAAAATCAATTAACAATAATTAATCTCTAATTACGACAATTTTGCCCCTATTATGTAATAGTTTAAAGTAATGCACTTTAATATACATTATACTTAAATAATGCAATCAAGGACTACTAATAATGACAAAAACCCACCAAAAGATATGACAATGCATGTAAAAACATAGGTTTCTCATCGTGTCATTATCTATGTTAAGTGTTTGAGCACTTGCGTGTGACATGTCTATTGGCGTGATTAATATTTGGGAAAAAGACACTAAAATATCCGTAAAAGTGTTAAAAGACAAGTTAGGGTGGGTAAATTTCAAAATCCTAAAGCAGACTCTTTATATAATTTTGGAATTTTAATATATTGTGAAATGACAATATTGTCCTTATTCCCAGTGACTACTTTCATATAGTTATTGACTGTTCTAATTTAATTATTAATTACTTTTGTTTTCAAAGTTCTAGTGACTACTTTTATATAACTATTGACTACACAAGAGTAGTAAATAACTAAACAAAAAGTAGTCACTAGATCTCCAATAACACTTAATGCATTTTTTGAATTTTTGAAACAAAAGTAGTCAATAGCTAAACAAGAGTAGTCACCAAAATTTTAAAAATGAAAGTAGTTAATGGTAATACTAGAGTAGTCAATAACTAAACAAGAATAGTCATTAGAGTTCTAAAAACAAATATAATCAATAATTAAAAAAGAGTAGTCAATATGGAAGAAAAAGAGTAATCGGAGCTCCGGCGACTGGTCACTAGAGTTTCGGTGATATGTCGCCAGAGCTCTAGTGGCTAGCCACCGGCAAGGTCACAGGCACCGGAGCTTCGGTGAAACATCCTTTCATTTACCCCCTACAGTATGCGTCCAGGAGTATTATGGTTTAAGTGGATCACGAAACAAGTCCATAGATTGAAATTTTGAAATTTGTTTCTCAAGTTACTATTCACTAGTAAATTTTAGAATTTTGGTTTAACTTTGAAAATTCATAACTAATTATAGAAAAATCGTATTGAGGTGATCTGAATCTCCATTTATAGCTCTTTCAATTCCCTATAGGGAAAAAAAATATAAATATGGACTTAACCCTTATCAATTAGGACAGTTAATTCGTGGAAGTTTACTGTTTATTTGGTAAAAACTGTACTTTCTAGTTTCTCTGCCTTAATTTAGATCAGTCATAAATTTTAGCACACACATCCATTTGACATGATATACCACTTATTTTAAAGCTTAAGATGTGTACTTTAAGTGTGTCAAATTTTAAAGGTAGATTCAATCGTTTGTCTAACTTCCACTCTATCACAAATTCGTGACTCATTTAGGGATAATCTATCCCTCTTACTTATATTAATAATTCATAAATATTTATTTCTTTGCATGCAATCATTCCACATTGCATAATTAATTCTCATATATCATCATATCCAATCTTATATGTCATCATTATCATTTATTGTCATATAACAATGAACAGTAAATACATAAGTCTAATTTTCACTTTCTTCTCTTCTTTCTTTGTTCTCCTTCATGCATTCCTCTTCCTTTGCACATCATACTTATTATGGTTGGTTAAAAGAGGGTGAAATTTAGGAGAATTTTAGTAGCAAATAATAACTACCCAAACGTACATGATAAACTTGGCATTCATAACATGCTTGCAACTTAACATCTTTATAATATAATGACATATTTGGAAATCATCATGCATTCATCATAAAACATATTGGCCTATGGCATACTTTAAACATATTCACATTGAGAATGCATGAGTTCATAAAATCACATAAACATATAAACATGTCATACATACAAGCAAATACCAAGCATATAGGAGTAGGGTAAAGTTTGCTACATTGTGTCTTTAAACTTTTTCTTTGCTTCTTCTTACTCTTTTTGCTTCTAACCATCAAGGTTGCTCTCTGCCTTAATGTCTCATGACCCTAAATACATTATCACACAATGCCATTCATTCATTAGAGCCATGATCACCATCAACATCAGCATTTTGCTCTTTTTAGACCACATTGACATTTAACTTTTGAGCTTAGTTTCCAATCTTTCTAAAATTAATTCCACATGCCATTCTCCCATTATTTTGCATGTAAAATCTATTTTCAAGTTCAAATTAAACAAAATCTAACTCTTTTCCCATGAACTCTACTTGTCCGAACATTATAGGGTTTTAGGAAAAAATTCTATTTTCAATTCTAATGTTTCCAAATCTGCTTTCTCACCTTTACTCTCACACAATTTTTCATTCTAAACATATTAGAAGCATCAAAATCATCAAAATCTAATCCCATAAGAAACACAGGTCTAGCCGAAATATTACACAACATAGGGGAAGTTAGATTCTTTCTAATTTCATCACAAAACCACTTGATTACAACTCCTTTTTTTTGTCTTAATTATTAGTCTAACATCAAACAATCTTTTTCATAGTTTAGACACAATTGGACAGCATATCATATTAGGGTTTAATGCTTCCAAAAATCAACAAAAACCATAACCAGGCTTTGCAAGACGTGGGGCATCATAAACTACATTAAAAACTATGATCTTATCTTGTCTTGAAGCTTGGATTTTCCTGGGACTTTATGCTCTTCTTCTTCTCCCTTTTTCTCTCCAAAATTTCATGCTCTCTTGTTCTTCCTCTCTTAGCCATCCAAAAACACAAATGGGAGGAAGAAAGGGGTATTTATAAAGCAAGAGTTACCACTTACCTTGGTTAATCTAATTTACCTTTACCATGACACATGTCTTCAAATTAACTTAATCCCTTCATGATCTTGCCACATAAACCTATTAGGTTTCCTCTTTATTCAATGCCAATGCCACATCAAGGAACACATAACATGCCACATATTCTACATATGAAGAAAGCATAATATTTTATTACATAATTCCATTTCTTCCAAACATGTCCCTTAACTATTTGTATTATTCCATTCATCTCCCCTCATTAAATTTGCATTAAAATAGGGAGAAATTCATGCTCCCTCTTACCCTTGACTATTTCTCCATCTATTTTACAATTTCACACCGTATTGGACACTTTTTCGGGTTCTGACTTACCCGGTAACCATGGAATATGTCCTGACATCCTTTTTTTATCACAACTAACCTCATATGGAATTATACAATATGCCAAAAGAGGGAGTGATGCTCTTCCCTTTGTTTCCTTCATTAAAACATTTAACATTATTTATTTCTCTTATTTTTCTCAAGTTAAAAGTCAACCCATAGACGGTTTATTTTGACTTTTCCTGGATAATGCATAAATAGAATTTAAATTTTGTTAAAGCAAACTTCTTTACTTTTTGGGGATGAAATAATTTTTAAAACTTGTGATAATTGATAGCATTAAGGTTTTAATGATAAAGAAGTAAGTAATTTGTGTTTCAGTATGTTAATCGATCAAGGTTTTATCGATAAGCTGATAGATAATATCTCTGTTTAATTAAGTAACTTAACAAAAACTTTGATCGATAACGTGTTGGATAATGTGTTGATCGATCAATTGATTGATCATTCTTAACTTAGTCGTGAATGAAAGTCTGGAGTAAATTATCGATCACTTGATCGATAATTAGGATGATCGAATATCAGGATACAAATTTGATAGGTATTTATCGATCACATGATCAATAAACAGATTATCGATGAAAAGATAGATAAACGGTAATGCGCTCTACTCATTCTATATTTTGATTTAGTCGCCATTTATCGATCACATTATCGATCAGCCATTTATTGATAATATAATCGAACACTGCTTCATAACTCTACGTGCAAGTATTTACTTTAGTAGCTTATCGATCACCTGATCGATCAGAAAATCATCGATCACATGATCGATAGTCAACATATCTTTATTAGATCATGGCTCTTCGATCACTGGATCGATAATCAGATTATCGATAATATTATCGATCACCACACTTCATTTTCACATAACATGATCGATAAATCAGCTCTTTAATTTTACAAGAATAAATCTCTTTATCGATAACATTATCGATCAGCCTTTTATCGATCACCTATTCGATCAACCTACATAGCCTGTGTTTTCACTAAATATAATTTTGCTTATTGTTTATTGATAAGGTTATCCATCATCTATTTATTGATAAAGTGTTTAAAAATTAGTGATTCAAAATTTATTTCTATAACACTTTGTTTATCGATAACCTGATCGATCAATAAGTGTTCGATCATGAGGCGATTTCGGTTTAAACTTTAACTAGTCTCGATGTTTTTCAAAATGTATCATCTATTTCATTCGAGCTTTTCTCAGCCTTCATAAATGTTTTAATTCACTATTTAAAGAGTTTCAAAATCGAAAGTGATCTTGATCTTCCTTTTCTATGCATACCAGTATGATGTCACTATTTCCTTTTATCGATCACTTGATCGATCAATTATTGATCCATCACTTGATTGATAATCTTAATTATCTGTTTCAAAAGCTTTCACTCAGAATAATCAATAACCTGATCAACCAAGTAGTAATTGAACATCACTTTGATCAAGTACGTTCAGTTATTATCCAGCACATTTAACAACAGATTGATTCTAACCGTAAACTATGAATATTCGTTTTATCATTTATTCGGTTCTACTTTTGGTCTTACTCTACAAAGAAAAACTTATTGAATGAATGTATTTTTGCAGATTATGAAGAAAATCCCAACGGCTCTCCAAGGGTTGTTCAAGTAGCCTGTAACCTACCTTGTCAGAGGCATTAATGGCGGAAACCGTTGCAACTGGAAAAACATGCAACCGTACTCTCAATAGCTAAAAGCTCTTCCCTCTAACGGTTACTAAACAACCTCAACTAAAAAGGCGCGAAGAAGCATTAAATGAACAGATTGAATACGCGAGCTACCCTCTGTTGATTATTTACTGTTGCATTCAATACTCTGTTCTTCCATAACACCGAGCGTCAGTGATTATCACTTATTCACTCTGTAAGAGAGTTTACTTACTCTTCATTAATCACGTCTTGTGTGATACTCAAGAGTGTGGACTCTTGAGTGGGTTTGTAACCTTACGGGAAGCAAGGGGGAGTGATTGAGAGTTTCAGTTACTGTACTGAGGTGCCAAGAGCCTGATCAATCTTGGAACATAGTGAAATACTTAGAGGTGTTTTGAGGACTGGACGTAGGTCAAGTGGTTGAGACCGAACTAGTATAAATCCTGTGTCTTTCTCTCTAAGGTGAAATCTTTCTAACTCATACTCTCTGTTTCTGATAGTTCTTAGTTTTAATTTCGCAAATTTTTATAACTCACCCAATTCACCTCCCTCTTGGATGAGACTGCCACTAACATTTGGTATCAAAGTAGGTCTCTTCAGTAAAGACTTAACAGTTCGAAGAGAGATCCCATGGCAGGATTCGGAGACAACATACTGCCTGAAGGGTGTTTAATGTCCAAACCGCCAGGCTTCAATGGTGAAAACTATACCTTTTGGAAGATAAGGATGAAAATCTTCATCAAGGCAACCGAGTATGGATTATGGGACGTGATAGAGCATGGTAACTATGTCCCTATGAAAATTGTAGACGGACAGCAAGTATGCAAGAGTCCCAGCGAGTTCGTTGAAAAAGACAGAAAGTTGGTGACCCTAAACGACAAAGCCATCAACATACTTACCTGTGCATTGAGTGTAACACCTTACGTTTGCATCCTTATATTATGCCGAGTTAAGATATTTGGAAACGCATTTACAGGTTACTGGGTTGAAAAATCTGAGTTTGAAAATTTCTTCTCCTGCATTACTATTCACTGTAACCTTAAACTTGGCATAACTTTAAAAAATCACAACTAATTCTAGAAAAATTGAAACAAGGTCGTTCCAAGTCTCACTCGAAGCTCTTAACATCATCTATGAAGGAAAAATGACCTCAGCTTCCAATTTAATCAGAAACGCATCCAATTTTAATTTCAAAAAGTACTGTTCATTTGGTCATTTTTCTATTTTTTAGGATTTTTGCCTAACTTTGGAAAGGCATAACTTTTTGCACAGAGCTCCGATTGTGACTCTTTACCACTCATTTTAAAGGGAAAAATAAGATCTATTTGCATGCCAAATTTTAGGAGAAAATTCAACCATTTGACCAGGGTCTTAATTGGTCAAAGTTTGGTCAAATTTAGACCATTTTTATCCCCCTTTTTCACTAATTCTAGCACCATTTCGTTTTTCACTATAAGCAGACCATACTCGCATATAAAGCTACTCTACCATTAATATACATCCAAAAAGGTTACCATGTCATGTGTTCATGCTCAGAATATGCTTACATGGCTTGGAAAAGAAAGGTTTAAATCCGTATAATACAATACATAAATCATAATTTCCTCAAGCCATGATTACTTCTTTTCCCTTCTCCTTGGAAGTAGTGGCACCTAGGATATCATGTTATAGGAGGAATGAGATTTCATAGAAATCCCAGTAGCATTGAACATACAACCATCAGGTTAACATGCATGAGATGTCATGCTATATGCAGTAAAATAACATTGCTAGTCATTATACCATGCCATAACCATTCTGTATCCATGTCATCATCATGGAGCATATAATCATTCCAGTCAAAACTCAATCATGTGAGAGCCAAGGCATACATTGTAAGGAGTTCACATCATCAGTGCATAAATATTCTCATGGCACATAAACAAACATAGCAGAAACACCAAATGCAAGTCAACAAAATAATTGTAAGTTTACGCTACCTCGGTTCCACGCTTACTGTTTCCTCCTTGTTTACCTTGCTTGAGGTTCTCCTAGGTTTCCAGAAAATTGCCTATCAACCATACAGTAAGGGTATGGTAAATTCCATATCCAGTATACAATTCTTTCTCAATATAATACTACCCTTGTGCCTTTCAATTTATAACTTCTGTATACCTTTCCTAATCCTTTGACTTTGGTTTGACCAAGCCTTAATCCTCAGTTAAGGTCTTGGAATTCTTCCTTAATCCATGATTAATCATGCTTTCTTAGTTAATCACTAACCCTTAATCCTTAATCCAATATTTAATTAAGGTCCTCAAGTCACATAATCATTAATACAACATAATCCTCTAAGATTAAGTCACTAATCCCTTATGGATTAACCATTAATCATTCTCTAATCAACATGATTAACCTTTAATCATTCATTAATCAACATGATTAATCATAATTAATCATCCTTCAATTAACATAACTAATCACTAGTCATTAATTAATCAGGGTAACTAACCTTAATTACTTATTAATCTTTAATCAAATAACATGATTAACCTTTAATCATTCCTTAATCAACATGATTAATCATAATTAATCATCCTTCAATTAACATAACTAATCACTAGTCATTAATTAATCAGGGTAACTAACCTTAATTACTTATTAATCTTTAATCAAATAACATGATTAATCTTAGCTATCACTAAACCATAATTAATCAAGGTAATTAATCCTAATCTTCCTCAAATAAATCATTAACTAAAAATAATTAACACTTAAGGAGGTAAACATACCTTAATTAGCTCTTAATCGGCGATTAGAGGCGTTTAACCTTTCTTTCTCCCTTTCTCTCTCTTCTTTCTTTCCTTCTCTCTCCTAGAACTTAAGAGCAAAACATTCCCTCTCTAGTAAGCCATCTTGGCCGAATTGTGAAGGGTGAGGGGGTATTTATAGGCTTGAATTTTTCAAAATACCAAGAATGCTCTTGGAGAAAAAGATGCGATCTCGGCCATCCATTTTTTTTCACTTTACACATTGACAAATCTTAGAGCACAAGCCTTGAGATCATGACACATGGAAGGACACCTATTCACCATGTGATTTTCATGTGGTAAAAATATTATTTTAATGTTTTGTCTCTTATTTCCCTTTATGCCCTTGAACAATTTGGAAAATTCCAACCTTGTCCTTCCCCCCTTATTTTGGCCGAATTATTACTCTAAAAATTGGGAGAAAAATGACTCATCCAATATTCAGTGCAATCCACTTATTATTTGTGTATTTTCGGTCCGATTTTTCAATAATCCTGTCCAATTTATTGTCACAAAATTTTGATTTCAACACCTCCTTAAATTCCTCTCATTCCAAGGATATTACATTATTTTTCTCAAGTTTTAACTCCCTCTATAATTTTTCTAAATTTTATTCCATCAAAAATCAATATTCTACCGATAATAATTCGATAATAAATATTCTTTAAGCTAACCTCTGTACTTCCAAAGGTGGGAAGTAATTTTATAAATTAGGATAATATGTCACATAATTTATCCCTATTTTTCCTTGAATTTTTGAGGCCTCCATATATTTTAAATAATGGAAATTGGCTAATTTTCCTTAATTAACCAAAAATTCCAATAATTACAAATAATTCCCTGATAAATTATTTTTTATCCTATATTCACCTTCTAAGCCTCAAACATTATTTGTACCCTCCTTTTTATTTTTCATGATTTTTTGGGAATTTTCAAGAATTTCAGATATTATTTCCAATATTGCCCTTTCTTGACCGATCTTTTCAAAAATGACCGTTATGTGCCTATCCTGATTTTTCCTCATAGCCTGGATCCTCTACCAGTCTACTATACTACTTGACCTTAGTCAGTCTCAAATCATTCATCAATTAGGATAAAATTATCAGGGTGTGACACTGAGCCAACGAGAATACTTTCGAGTTTCCAGCCTAAAAATCGCGAAAGAAATGTGGGAAGCACTGGAGATAGCTCACAAAGGGACCACCGGTGTAAAACAGAGTAGAATCAACACTCTCACCATAGAATTCAAGCTATTCAGAATGAAGGATGGAGAGAGTGTTTGAGACATGGAAGTCAGATTCTCGCATCTCATAAATCATCTCACGGCACTCGAAAAGAAGTATAGTCAGGAGGACCAAGTGAGAAAAATTTTAAGTGGTCTCACAAAAGAATGGGAGCCGAAGGTAACAACAATTGAAGAAACAAAAGGAAAATCAATTGGCTCTATTGCAGTGCTATTCGGAAGCCTTGTAGAATATGAGAGCAAGCAAAGATATAAAAAGGAGATGAACGAGAAGAACCGCAAAAGTATCGCTCTTAAAACTCAAGAGAGCGAAGATGACAACGAAGAAGATCTGGAGGATGATGAAGTGGGTCTTATCATCAGAAGATTCAAGAAATTCTACAAGAGCAGAGCTGAAAGGAAGTTCCAGTCAAAACGCAGAATCTCAACATCTCGGAATGAGTTAAAAGAACCGATTATCTGCTTCGAATGCAAGAAACCAGGACACATCAAAGCAGAGTGTCCCCAGCTATCCAAGATGAAGGACAAAGAAAAGAAGAAAGAAAGATTTAGAAAGAAGAAAGCCTTTGTCACATCAATCTGGGGTGATATTTCTTCAGAAGAAGAAGAAGAAAGTGATGATGAAGAAGCCGCCAACATCTGTTTCGTGGCCCAGGAAGACGAAGAATTAGAGACAAATGAGGTAATCACTTCTGAACCCTCTTATGATGAATTACAGTCTGAATACAATGCATTACATTTGGAATTAGCAAGACGTGCAAAGGAGTTGGTAAGCTCCAAGAAAAAAATAAAGTTTCTGGAAGAATAGCAAACGAAGCCTAAAGACAACGTAGTCTCGCCTCCAGTATGCATGGAATGTGAAAAGAATAGAAAGAAGGCCAAGGATCTCACAAAAACCTTAGAAAAATTCACTAAGGGTAGTGAAATGCTTAAAGTGATTTTGGGAGCTCAATGGTGTTCGATGGATAAAACCGGAATAGGATATGATCCTATTCAGGATAAGACGAAGGGAAAGAAGAAGAGTAGTGGTCGATCGTATCTTACATTCTTTAGAAATACTATTCATTCCTCTAATCCTTTTGCACTTTGCTCTTATTGCAACTATAAAGGTCATACAACCTCTTTTGTTATCACAAGAAGAAAAGAATTTACGAGACATTAAAATGGGTGCCCAAAGGTACTTATGTGCCTAGGACAACTCATACTAACAAAAAAAGACCCAAGAAGGTATAGGTACCTAAAACATGATTGTGTTTTTTGCAAGTATGCCTCAAAGCATCCAAAACAAACCAATGGTACATCGACAGTAGATGCTCCAGGCACATGACTGGTGATACTGAGAAGTTCACATCACTCAAATCAAAAGACGGAGGCAAAGTAAGTTTCGGTGGCAATCAATCTGGAAGAATTGCTGGAATCGGAGAGATAGGAAGTAACAAAGGAATGAAGGTTGAAGATGTGTACTACGTGGAAGGTCTGTGTCACAATCTACTCAGCATCAATCAGAGTACTGACAAAAACAACTAGGTGATCTTTGATTCCGAAGAATGCTTAGTAATAAGTAAAGACGACCTGCCATTGAAGAAAGAAGAGTTGAATATAAAGCTGAGAGCTAACTGTTATACACTTCAAATTGACTCTAAATCTTCTAAAAACTGTTTTATTAGTAAATGGGAGGAAAGTTGGGTTTGGCATAAACATCTTGCGTATATTAACATGAATCAACTTTCAAAATTAACAAAAAGGGATTTGGTTGTTGGTTTACTGAAAATTCAGTACGAACATGATATTATCTATGACACCTGTCAGAAGGGTAAACAAACAAAGTCTTCATTTAAATCAAAGAAGACAATCTTAACCGAAAGGCCACTCCAAATGCTTCATAAGGATTTGGTTGGTCCGTCGAGAGTGAAAAGTTTCAGTGGAAACCTGTATACTCTTGTGATAGTTGATGACTATTCAAGATTCACTTGGGCTTTGTTTCTTTCCAAGAAAGATGAAACATTTAATACCTTCATTGTTTTTGCCAAAAAGGTCCAAAATGAGAAAGGTATTTCCATTGTGTTAATCAGGTCTGATCACAGAGGAGAATTTGAAAACAATGAATTTGCATACTGCTGTGTCGAGCATAGAATTGATCACAATTTTTCAACACCAAGAACTCCTCAACAGAACGGTGTTGTCGAACAGAAAAACAAAATGTTCACAGAAATGGCAAGTGCAATGCTGAACGAGAAAGGAATTTCACAAGTGTTATGGGCAGAAGCAATGAGCACGGCTCCAATAGAGCCTACATTAGAATGCTACTCGGGAAAACACCATATGAGCTATATAAAGGAAGAAAGCCTAACCTGGCTCATCTAAGGATCTTCAGGAGTAAATGCTACATTCACAACAACAACAAAGAGAATCTGGGTAAATTCGATCCTAAACCTGATGAAGGTTTATTTCTTGGTTACTCTAATCGTAGTAAAGCTTATAGGGTTTTCAACAAATGTACTTTTACAATTGAAGAATCAATACATGTTGTGTTTGCTGAAACTGAACCGATTTCAAGACCTCTAGATGATGATGCTGAGATCGTTCAAAATTTTCAAAAACTGGATTTAAACAAGTCTTCAAACAAATTACCTTCAGAAGAATATTCAGAAAACAAAAATGATTTAAATGAACCTTCTTCACAAGAAAATTTAGAGCAGCCTAAGGCTTGGAGACATGACTGAGACCATCTACTGGAACAAGTCATTGGTAAAGTCAATGAAGGGATCAAAACCCGAAGACAAGTGTTCAATGAAGTGCGCTTCTCTGCATTCACATCCCATATTAAACCTACCAATATTGATGAGGCCCTATCCGATGAATTCTGGATAGTCGCAATGCAGGAAAAGCTTAACCAATTCGAGAGAAATCAAATTTGGGAACTGGTACCCAGACCTAATGATCATCTAGTCATAGGCACCAAATGGGTATTCAAAAATAAGCTCGATGAGTCTGCACAAATCGTCAGAAACAAAGCCAGATTGGTAGCTAAAGGATATAATCAAGAAGAAGGCATTGATTATGAAGAAACTTATGCTCCAATAGCTAGATTGGAGGCCATACGAGTACTCTTAGCCTTGGCTTGCATTAAAGATTTCAAATTATATCAAATGGATGTTAAAAGTGCATTTTTGAATGGCTATATTTTAGAAGAAGTTTTTATCGAACAACCCCCTGGTTTTGAAGATTCAAACTTTCCTGATCACGTTTATAAACTGAAAAAGGCTTTATATGGTTTAAAACAAGCTCCTAGAGCGTGGTATGAATGACTTAGCAATTTTCTGATAGAAAAAGGTTTTGAAAGAGGTAAAGTAGATGCTACTCTTTTCATTAAAAGAAGTAGGAAAGATCTTTTGATTGTTCAAATTTATATGGATGATATTATTTTCGGAGCTACTAATGAAGATCTTTGTCAAGATTTTGCTAAGCTAATGCAGGGAGAGTTCGAAATGTCGATGATGGGAGAGTTGAATTTCTTTCTGGGATTGCAAATCAAGCAGAAGAAAAATGGCATATTTACATCCCAGATGAAGTATCTAAAGGAGTTACTAAAGAAATATGGATTAGAAAATGCCAAAAGTGTAAAAACTCCTATGAGCTCAACCATCTCGCTAGATGCAGACGAAAACGGCAAGGACGTGAATCTGATTGTCACACCCTGATAATATTATCCTAATTGATGATTTGAGACTGACTAAGGTCAAGTAATATAGTAGACTGGTAGAGTATCCAAGCTATGAGGAAAAATCAGGATAGGGACATAACGGTCATTTTTTGAAAAGATCAGTCAAGAAAGGGCAGTATTGAAAACAATGTCCGAAATTCCTAAAAATTCCCAGAAAATCATGAAAAATAGAAAGGAGGGTAAAAAATAATGTTTGAGGCTTAAAAGGTAAATATAGGATAAAAAATAATTTATCAGGGAATTATTTGTAATTATTAGAATTTTTGGTTAATTAAGGAAAATTAGCCAATTTCCATTATTTAAAATATATGGAGGCCTCAAAAATTCAAGGAAAATAGGGATAAATTATGTGACATATTATCCTAATTTATAAAATTACTTTCCACCTTTGGAAGTACAGAGGTTAGCTTAAAGAATATTTATTACTGAATTATTATCAGTAGAATATTGATTTTTGACGGAATAAAATTCAGAAAATTATAGAGCGAGGTAAAATTTGAGAAAAATCATGGAATATCCTTGGAATGAGAGGAATTTAAGGATGTGTTGAAATCAAAATTTTGTGACAGTAAATTGGACAGGATTATTGAAAAATCGAACCGAAAATACACAAATAATAAGTGGATTGCACTGAATATTGGATGAGTCATTTTTCTCCCAATTTTTAGAGTAATAATTCGGCCAAAATAAGGGGGAAGGACAAGGTTGGAATTTTCCAAATTGTTCAAGGGCATAAAGGGAAATAAGAGACAAAACATTAAAATAATATTTTTTACCACATTAAAGGGAAAAAAGCACCAGTGGACAATGTCAATTTTTCGGAGGGTGCCTTGTCTCGTGGTCAAGCAAAAAGCAGAGTACTGTGGTAATCTCCTCAACAGAATCAGAATATGTGGCCACTGCCAGCTGTTATGCTCAGATTCTATGGTTAAAGCAACAACTACAGGATCTAGGAATCAACTTATGAGAGATTCCAATCCTATGTGATAACACGAGTATGATAAGTCTGTCCAAGAATCCAGTCCATCATGCTCGAACTAAGCATATCGATGTTCGACATCATTTCATTCGGGATTATGTTCAAAAGAAAGATGTAAAAGTAGAATTCATCCCCACTGAATATCAAATAGCCGACATCTTCACGAAGCCTCTAGATCAACAGAAGTTCAACTTCTTTCGAAGAGAATTGGGAATGGTAAATCCCAATGAGTTGTAAGAAATCTCATATTATCTCTCAAATTTGAATCTTTAAATTTAATGTTTTGAAGATTAAATGACTAACTTAAGCATCGGAGTGGATAGAAATTTGTTTTACAAGAAGCTCTATTTTGTCGAAGAAAAACAGAGGTAAACAGAGTATGGAATGATCGAACAAGACATCGATAATCATGAAGCCACAAAGGAATAATTTATCGATCACCTAATCGATAAATGTAGCATGTGAACAAAAAGAAGAGATTCAGAACGATGATTATCGATAAGCTAATCAATAAAAAGACTAGGTACGCATTTCCTTTACCAACTTTATCAATAACATGTTCGATAATTGATTGTTTGATAATGTGATCAATAATTGTCTTCAGTATTCTTATGTGTTCTTCATATTTATCGAACATGTGATCGATCATCTGCTAATCGATAACATGATCGATAATTTTGAAGTTTATAACGTTAAAATTTTGAAAACTCCCCGTCAATTATCAAACCCTAACTCGAACAAAACCGCTCCCCTGTTTCTAGCAACGATCCAAAATCACTATTCCATTAAATTTCCGGTCACCCATCCACTCGAATCCATCTCTACCACTTTCTCAACTACCACCAAACTTGAAATACTCTCTTTCAACCGATTAATTTCTCAGAAATTCGTCGGTACCTCCGAAATGGCACAAGTGAACAGCTGAATGTGGAGAGGGAAGAAATCTCTGAGAAACGAGTCCAATCGAGCGACACTACTCCCTTGGGCACTAAGAAGCGGTATAGACTGAAAGTGAAGGAAGAATCATCCAAGAAGAGAGGTGTCCTGAAAATCCGAGAAAGTTAGACTGAAGAGCAACCCCTTCCTCCAAGAAAATCTCCTCGGTCCAAATACAAGCTACCAGTAGTCACTGAGGAATTAGAAACCGAGTCAAATGACGGAGCCTCAGTTTAGAAAGCTATGGAGACCGCATTAAGAATTCCCATTCCCAAGCAACCGAGGCAAAAAAAGCAGAGAGCCAATGAAGGTGTGGCACAGCAAATTCCCACAAAAGGTATTCTATTTGATTCTTCTAGGTTATTAGTTGGAAACCTAGATAAAGACATGAATTGGGCTAAGTTTAAGGTAGATTTTGCAAATCGAAGATTTTGTCCTGTTGTATCTGTGGATATTGACAGTTTAAAGAAAAATACACAGATTAATTTGGACTTGAGTGATCCTCTAGAATATTATTCAAACTAGCTGATAATTGGTGGAGAATTTTGTCCCGAAGTGATTAAAAGGTTCTACTGTAATATGGAATCAGTAGAAGAATATGATGAGCAGGACAATCAGGTAAATGACTATTTAAGGGTCAAACTTAGAGGTAGAACCTTCCATCTTACTGGTACTAAGATCAATGAATTGCTGGGAACTCAAGAGTCGGTAAGAGGGGGAGATATGAATGAAATTAAAGCTTATAAGATTTTGATGCAAAGTGATGACTACCCCGGTAAGCTAAACTTTCCACCTAAACAGATGTGTGATTATTATAGAATAATCCACTATATCTATTCAAGGAGTATGATCAACAAATCCGGGAGCTTTTCACACTTAACTCAAGATGATTATTTGCTGCTGGCTCAAATAATCAGTGGAGAAAAGATTAATATAGGGGCTTTGATCTATAATGAGATGAAGGATTTTGTTCTCAACAAATCCAAGTCTACACCAATCCCCTACCCACAGTTGGCCACATACATCCTACAAGCAAATAACATTGCCCCTTTTGAGCCTGGAGAGTCCAAGACTAAGGTTTCTGCCTTTGGCATCACATAGCTGCACAAGATGAGGATCCCTCTACCTTTTAGACCCTCATAAAAGGTGCCCCAGAAGGACAAAGGGAAGCAACCAGCTGTCAACACCTCTAGGACTCAGGATGAGGCTGAATCCACTGCAACTCCTTCTCATACCCCTGGACCCTCATTCATGGAGAGATCTCTCAAGGAGATGTTTTAGGCTGAACTCCAAGAGTTTGAGAAGAGAGTTTATGTCACTGCTGGATAATATGGGGAAGTCTCAAATAGAAAATTTGAGGGCATTTCCAAAATCCTAGACCTTCACCGATAAGCAATGGTGGTTTTGGAAAAAGAGGTTTCTCAGAGATTTGATTATGTTGACAGAGAGATTCGAGAGCTCAAAGGGATGGTAGCCTCTCTCTGCAACAACTTCGCTGCCCCCAGCACTACTTTTAGCTTTGATGACTTACTCCATCATCCACCATCTCCTCCTCATCATGAGCCTGGACGTTCTACCTCCCCTATACCCACTTCTCCTATTTCGACTTCACTACCAGTACCCCCTACCTCTCCCACTCTTTCTCCTACTTTGGCTCTGATAACTGTTTCCCAGCCGGTTCCTTCTCTTCATATTCCACCATTCTCTCCACTTTCTCACCTTCCCCCTCTTCCTATTCCCTGCCCATTCCTACTGTTTCTACTCCTTCCCCTTCTTCATCTAATGCTGACAAAAAGGGGGAGAAGGATTCTGATGCTTAGAGTCTCTTTTTCTGATGTTAGAGTCTCTTTTTTTGATGTGTTTTTGTTTTATTTTTTCTTATGTTTAGCTTTTTACTGATATACCTTTCTACTGTTATGTATTTTGAGTTTTGCTTACTGATGTATTCTGACAGTTAATGCCTTCAGTAAAGTATTTTTTTTCTCACTTTGATTTGTCAAATACCTCTGCTGTTTTAATTTTACTGATTCTGATGTTATTTGGTTAATATTTCTCACCTATGTTTTGTCATCATCAAAAAAGGAGAGAATGTTAGGATTAAGGTTTTGATGATAACAAAGTAAGTAATTTGTGTTTCAGTATGTTGATCGATCATCTGATCGATCAAGGTTTTATCGATAAGCTGATAGATAATATCTTTGCTCAATTAAGTAACTTAATAGAAATTTTGATCGATAACGTGTCGGATAATGTGTTGATCGATCAATTGATCGATCATTCTTAACTTAGTCATGAATGAAAGTCTAAAGTAAATTATCGATCACTTGATCGATAATCAGGATGATCGAATATCGGGATACAAATTTGATAGGTATTTATCGATCACATGATCGATAAACAAATTATCGATGAAAAAACAGATAAACGGTAATGCGCTCTACTCATTCTATATTTTGATTTAGTTGCCATTTATCGATCACATTATTGATTAGCCATTTATCAATAATATGATTGAACACTGCTTCATAACTCTGCGTGCAGGTATTTACTTTAGTAGCTTATCGATCACCTGATCGATCAGAAAATTATCGATCACATGATCGATAATCAGCATATCTTTATTAGATTGTGGCCCTTCAATCACCAGATCAATAATCAGATTATCGATAATATTATCGATCACCACACTTCATGTTTACCTTGTTTTCACATAACATGATCAATAAATTAGCTCTTTGATTTTACAAGAATAAATCTCTTTATTGATAACATTATTAATCACCTATTCGATCTATCTACATAGCCTGTGTTTTTACTAAATATACTTTTGCTTATTGTTTATCGATAAGGTTATCCATCATCTATTTATCGATAAAGTGTTCGAAAATTAGTGATTCAAAATTTATTTCTATAACGCTTTGTTTATCGATAACATGATCGATCAACAAGTGTTCGATCACTTGTTCGATCATGAGGCGATTTCGGTTTAAACTTTAACTAGTCTTGATGTTTTTCAAAATGTATCATCTATTTCATTCGAGCTTTTCTCAGCCTTCATAAATGTTTTAATTCACTATTTAAAGAGTTTCAAAATCAAAAGTGACCTTGATCTTCCTTTTCTACGCATACCAGTATGATGTCGCTATTTCCTTTTATCGATCACTTGATCGATAAATCATTGATCCATCACTTGATTGATAATCTTAGTTATCTATTTCAAAAGCTTTGACTTAGAATAATCGATAACCTGATCGATCAAGTAGTAATCGAACATCACTTCGATCAAGCACGTTCAGTTGTTACCCAGCACATTTAACAACTGATTGATTCTAACCGTAAACTATGAATATTCGTTTTATCATTTGTTCAGTTCTACTTTTGATCTTACTCTACAGAGAAAAACTTATTGAATCAATGTATTTTTGTAGATTATGAAGAAAATCCCAACAGCTCTCCAAGGGTTGTTCAAGTAGCCTGTAACCTACTTTGTCAAAGGCATTAATGGCGAAAACCGTTGCAACTGGAAAAACACGCAACTGGACTCTCAACAGCTAGAAGCTCTTCCGTCTAACGGTTACTAAACTACCTCAACTATAAAAGGCACGAAGAAGCATTAATGAATAGATTGAATGCGCGAGCTATCCTCTGTTGATTATTTACTGTTGCATTCAATACTCTGTTCTTCCATAACACCGAGCGTCAGTGATTATCACTTATTCACTCTGTAAGAAAGTTTACTTACTCTTCATTAATCACGTCTTGTGTGATACTCAAGAGTGTGGACTTTTGAGTGGGTTTGTAACCTTACGGGAAGCAAGGGGGAGTGATTGAGAGTTTCATTTACTGTACTGAGGCGCCAAGAGCCTGATCAATCTTGGAACATAGTGAAATACTCAGAGGTGTTCTGAGGACTGGACGTAGGTCAAGTGGTTGAAACCGAACCAGTATAAATCCTGTGTCTTCCTCTCTACAGTGAAATCTTTCTAACTCACACTCTCTGTTTCCGATAGTTCTTAGTTTTAATTTCACAAATTTTTATAACTCACCCAATTCACCCCTCTCTTGGGTGAGACTGCCACTAACAATAATTCCTCAAGCATTTATTACCTAATTTTTTCTAATGATCTGAGGCCTTCTCGACTCCTCGTACTTTAAATAATTCAATTTCGGCTAATATTCATAATTAGCCAAAACCATGAGAATTTCATCAATTTGCTACAGAGGCATTTTTGTCATTTTTTGCCTCCTATGGGTCTCAGAACCTCTTTCTCATTTTTTTTAGAATTCTCTGGAATTTTTCTAGAATTTTTGGTTGTACCTTCTATTATGGCCCTTTCCGACCTGAAACTTTTTGGATTTATAATTAGGTCCTTACTCAGGTTTAACTTCAGGAATTACTCACTAAGGTTTCTAGTAGAACTTTTGACCCTTAGTCATCTCTAATTCCCATACTCAAGTCTTAGAGACTTGATTAGAGTTTCTAACTAACCTATCTTGTGGTTTCAAAAAACTCTTACTTTGCAATTTAGTCTCTCAAAATCCTCTTGTCCTTTTAGGGAGCTTTTGAAACTTCTGCCAAAATCCGTCTAGTAGTCTGTCTATTTTAGGTTAATTCTCATACTTTTATGCCTAAAATTTGGGATGTTAGATTTAACTGCCAAAAATCGACTAAGGGTGCTAAGGTGGCAATATTTTTAAAAAAAAATAGCGAAGGGTATTTTTGTAATTTTATCATATTTGAAAATTTCAAAATGGCGCAAAGGGTCTAGTAAGTTATAAATGACAATATAAATTTTAACAACAAAAAATAGAAAATAACTCTACCTAAGAAAATTTATAACTCAATTTACAAGTGCTTAGGTAAGTTAAGTAATGATAAACATTTTAACAACGAAGAATTAAAAAATAACAATTCTACATATCTAAATTTATGAGCCAATTGACAAGTGCTTAGGTAAGTTACACGTTAATAATAAAAAAAAGAAAAACAATTTAAGACATGAAAATTTACAACAACAAATAGAAAAATAACAATTCTGCATATAGAAATCTGCAATTTAATTTATAAGTGCTCAGGCAAGCTATAAGTGGGAATATAAATTTTAACAACAAGGAATAAAAAATAACAACTCTACATATCCAATTTTATAGCTCAATTTACAAGTGTTTAGGTCAGTTACACATGGGGACATGAATTTTAATGACAAAGAATAGAAAAAATAACAACTCAACATATGAAAATTTACAACAATAAATAGTAAAATAACAATTTTTTTTAGTATAGAAAAATAACAATTCTATATATAGAAATTTACAGCTCAATTTACAAGTGCTCAAATAAGTTATAGATAGGTATACAAATTTTAATAATAAAGAATAGAAAAATAACAACTCTAGATATAGAAATTTGGAAAAATGACCACAAAATACCATATGAATTTCAAAAAGACAAAGAAGGCATCGAAATAAATAAAATGACAAAAAAGACATTAGGTACCAATATAGAATTTTAATTTTTGGCCTAAAGACCGAAATGCCCTTATTATTACAAAGCACATAGTGAGATTTACAACTTTCATAGTGAGAGTTACTACTTCGTCAATGGGTTTTGCAACTTGTTTTGAGAAGCTGTGCAACTTTTCTGTAAAAAAAAAAAATACAATTCTATTCTGAATTTTACAAAATACTTAGTGGAATTTACAGCTTTCATAGTGAGAGTTACTACTTCGTCAATAGGTTTTGCAACCGGTTTTGAGGGGCTGAGCAACTTTTCTATAAAAAACAATTTAATTCCACGCTGAATTTTATAAAACACATAGTGGGATTTATAACTTTTATAGTGATATTTACTACTTCGTCAATAGGTTTTGTAACCTGTTTTGAGGGGCTAGGCAACTTTTTTGTAAAAAACATAATAAGGACATTTTGGTCTTTAGGCCAAAAATCCAAATTCTATATTGGTACCTGATGCCTTCTTTGTCATTTTGCTTATTTGGATGCTTTTTTTGTCTTTTTGAAATTTATATAGTATTTTGTGGTCATTTTTTCTAGAAATTTACGACCCAATTTATAAGGGCTCAGGTAAGTTAGAAAATGAGGTACAATTCTAACCACAAACAATAGAAAAATAATAACTCAATATATGAAAATTTAAAACTCAATTTACAAGTGCTCTGGTAAGTTACAAGTGGAGATATAAATTTTAACAATAAAGAATATAAAATAACAACTCAACATATGACAATTTACAACTCAATCTATAAGTATTTCGCTAAGTTATATGTTGAAATAATTTTAATAACAAAAAATAGAAAAGTAACAGCTCAACATATGAAACTTTATAACAATGGATAGAAAAATAACAACTAACTTTAAACAAGCATCGTAGGTAGTTGGTTTTTCATTTCATCAAGGGTAGTAAAGTCATTTAGCTTTAAAACTTATTTTCATTTTGGTTCAAAATGATTGCAGTGTGAAGTCAGAAATTTTTGAGACTGAATGGAAATGAAATTGTCTACACGGTACTATAATGAAATTGTCCCATATATCAGATACCACCCTTTGTCTGAGATAAGAGTTAATGAGAATTAGTAAGGGGATTGAATTTGGTCTTAGCATTAGTCCCCATTTCATTTTGTCACCTTTTCATTCAAACTAATATTATTGGTTACATATGTTAATAGAGTTTGAATAAAAAATTCAAATATTTTTATGAATAACTAATTCAATTAATTTTTTAATTTATTATTTTACCCAAATTAGTTAAGTAGATTTTATGAACTTATTTTCTCATATATGGATATTAATTTAAAGATTTTTAAAAATTCATTGGCGAATTTTTTAATAATTGTATCATTTTTCTGCTATTTCATGTTTACACCATACAAAAAAAATGTAGAAAATTTTTTTAAAAAAATTATATAAAATCCATTGAAAATAATTGTACCGAGCTTAACGTGTTATTTGTTGGATCTTTTGAGGGATTTAATTAAATAGTAAATGTATACTATAAAAGATAACAACGACGATGGTAATATACCATGCAAGGAAAAGTGGGTGTCATGCGTTGTTTATTTGTCAAACTAGTAAAAATTTTAGAAAATAAGACAGAATTTCAGTATAAAAATTGTTTGGCATATTACATATATATAATACTACCTCCGATCCTTAAGGTAAAAGCTAATTATAGATTCAATTTGGTCTTAAATATAATATATCAATTCACTTTATCTTTCATATTTTTTTTTTTTCTAAAGCAGATCGCATGGCAATTACACATGTTCAATGATTTTTATTCTATTGCATATAACTAAAGAGTATTTTGAGGAAGATAACACTCATGTATAACAAATAACTAACTTAACTAATTTTTTTTAATATTCGTAAATTAGTTATCTAGTTCTTATATTGAGAACCAAATATAGTAATACTTAATATAAGTAAATAAAGTTATAGAAGTAATTTCTAACAATTATAATCCCATGGTTAGTATATATTTTTTGGTAAAATATACAAGATGATTTTAAAGGAAATAAGACAATGTACTGATGAAATAAAAAAATTATCTAAAAAGGAAAGGAATGAAATAACTTTAGCAGTAGAAAAAGTTGGTAATAAAATGTAAAATATCCTACCAAATGACGTTTGAAAGAGATAGGAGCTCCGCAGGTAGATGAATGAAGTATTTCTTCACATGATTAATAGTTAAAAGTGACTTTGTATCTTCCTCAAGGAGATTAAAATTATGCATCCAAAAGAAGCACATAATGGGGAAGCACTACTAGAGAAAAAACATTTAACAATGTTGTCGGTTAAGAAAAAAAAAGCTGTGAAAAAAAAGACGATGGTATTTTTATAAATAAATAATGTATCCCTCTTTTATAATATATTTTTATGTATAATTAAGGGATTTCATAATGTTTGAAGGGTTTAACATGTAATAGATACTCATATTTTGATTTAAGGAAATTATATGAATTAATTGCTTAAAAGTGTATTTTTTTATTATATTTTTCCTTTTAAAAGGTATCTCTGCTTTGATTCTAGGGAATATTCTATCAAGCAAAATATGGACCCCTTGGAAAACTACATTTGTGGCAGTCATGTGGCATTACAAGAAGATTTTCTAATTATCTAATTGGAAATTATCTAAAATATCTAGCAAGAATATCTCTTATCTTTCACCATAAGTTAAAGAGTTTGAATAATTAATTTCTTTTGTGGATAATTCCTCTATCATATTTTGAATTTGAATAAATATTTTATTCATATTTTATTATCCATTTAATTTTCCAAATATCCATGTTATCATTTTTATCCTCTTTCTAAACCCTAACTCTAATTCATCTTACCACCATATTTTTATTCAAATTTGACATATCATCTCTTTATCCAATATCATTTAAATTCAAAAGCTCTTTTACTTTGGTTGCCATGAAGATCACACCAAATCAAGAGAATTTAAATTCAAAGTTCTATCAAGATTACAAGATAAAAGAAGATAAAATATCAAGTTAGAAGACTCAAGGGTTTTCTCATCTAACTAGAACAGATTCAAAAGCTATAAAAAGATATCAAAGGAGTCTTGGAGAAGCAACGAAGCCATCTACACTACACAAGTACAAGCATAAACTTGACTTCCTCTTGTGTCCAGTTGTTTTATTGTCTTCTCTTCATTATTTTCTTTTTATCATTATGGTGTCATATATCTAGCCATATGTGTGGCTAGTCTTCTATGTTCCTAAGGACAAGATGGCATGGCTTGTGTTTCTGTTTATATTAGGGAGTTTGATAGTTTTCTTATTTCAATACACTAGTACGTTGCGTTTATGAATTTCCTAGGTTAGGATTTTTATTTTTTTGTAGACTGATATTTGATTTGTGTTTTAGTTGAATAATTATGTTTTGAAGTTTTTAATAAATATATTTTTAGTTTCCTCATGATTCTATGAGTGTTTATCTTTATAGATTTTTATTTTGATTTGCATAATTAGTTCATGTTCTAGGGTTTTCGATAGATTACTCTTTTTAATTATTCATATTGGTAAGATGAATTAGAGTTAGAATTAAGCTTGACAACTGTGCTCATTGACTCTGTAGAACAATAGATCATAGTTGGATGAAAGTTAAGAGAATTAGCAAAAAATACGAGGATGGGGTTGAAAGGTTTTTGGAGTTTGCTTAGAACCCTAGTAAAAGAGATAGATTGTACTATTATTCTTGTGTCAAATGTTTAAATAATAATCGGCGGAGTATTCCTAAGATAAGAGGGCATCTTATCTGTGATGGGATAAATTTGAAGTATACAAATTGGACATGACATGGAGAAATTAGAGAGACTACACTATCTGGAAAGGAGAAGGTTGTGAATGAAGACTTTGGTGATAGAATTTCGGATATGTTTTGTGACATAAGGTCTGAGTCTTCTATACAATTCTTTCCCACATGTGAAACATTGTCTAGTGATATAGAGACTAGCATTGGGAAAACGAGCTGGCCCGACCCTGCGTCACGAGCTTGGGCTTAAGCGGGCAACTCTTAGAAATGTGGTAATTTTTTAAGCCCAGCCCGTGAGGTGACGGGCTCAAGGCTAGCCAACGGGCTTTTGGCCCATTTAACTATAAATGTAATTTTTCTATGTTTCTTGCATATTTTATAGAAATAATAGACATAAAATAATAAAATTACTAATAACATATATAAATATAAATAAAATTAAGTTAGAGATGTAAACAACATCAAATGTAATTATCCAAAGCATCCATCACACTACAATAGAGTTTGCTGAATAGACAAACTAAATAAAAGACAGGGATAAATAACTAAACAAGTACTAATAAGTTCACATTAAACAACTAAACAAGCACAAGGTTCATATTAAGCAACATTAGGCATCAGGTGGCAATGGCATCTTCATTTGTTTGAAATCTCGTCATCACTATCATCAATTGCAAGGACATTTGATTGTGCTTTACTAGTGATAGGCTCTTCTTGACTTCTAAAAATATCAATGATTTCTTCTCCATTATCAATATCACATGTATTCTCTGCAACAAATAATAAACCAAAATCATAGACAAGTTGAGCAATTAAAAGCATAAATAACTACAATAGAACACTTATAAATTAGTGAATTACCTCGATATGCAAATCCATGCAACCAATTACGAGTACAAATGAGAGCTTGAAGGTTAATTGGAAGAATGGAACTTCCATACTTCGTGAGAACACATGAACCAATGCTAAAGGCTGATTCACTAGCTATTGTTGTGATTGGGATGCTTAGAATGTCAGCTACCATCCTTAAAAGATTTGGGAATCAAAGTTGATTGTTCTTCCACCAATTCAAGACATCCAAATCTTTCCAATTATCAGGCTTTAGTATTGGTTCTTCCAAATAAGTTTCCGATTCAGACTTGTCCATAAAAGAATGATCTATGATGGCATAGATATCTTGGTAATCCTGCATCATTAAAAAATTAAATCAACTAAATAGAGAACAAATTTAATTGACAAAATTAAAACATACATCAAATGCATCATCAAAAGAGGTGGTTGTTGTTGTTGAAGCACATGAAATGTGAGAAGAATGATGAGCTGTTAGTGTTGAAGATCTACAAGTTGATACACTTCCAAATCCATGTTTAGAAGATGATGTGGTTGATGTCCACATATTTGAATATTCATTGAAAATGGCATCTAACTTGCTCTTGACATTGGCAATCTTCTCAAAAGAAGTGACAGGGTCAGTCTTTGCATAACAATATTTGATGATGTTAAACTTCCATCTCAAATCGAAAACCACAGCAAGTACAAGAAGAATATTGTAATTTTGCCAATACTTGTCAAACTTTTCTTTCATTTTTTTGGACATCTCTCTAATCACTTCATCAATTCTCTTCATGTTTGTATCAAGCAACATCTCAATTTCTGATATTTGCATAAAATAAGAGTTGGCAGTTGGATATGATGACCTAGAAATCAACTTTGTTACCTTTTCAAAAGGCCTCAAGAAATTACACATTGCTTCTACTCTATTCCACTCATCATTTGTCAAATTAAAACATCTTGGGTAATTTAAATCACACAAAGCAAAATTTGCAAAAGCATAATGGTATTTAAGTGCACTCTCAAGCATTGCATAAGTTGAGTTCCATCTAGTGGGCACGTCTAATCGTAGGCTCATTGCAATGTCAATGCCACCTACTTGCTCAACACATTACCTGAATTGAATCATCCTTGCATCAAATGCCTTCAACCATTTAATGCTCTCTCTAAATTTCCACAAAGCACTATTTGCTACTTTCAAACCTTCCTGAACTATTAAGTTTAGGATGTGGGCACAACATCTTATGTGAAAAAATTCAACATCACAAATCAAGCCAAAGTTTTCTTGTAAAAGTAGCTTCTGTTTTGATAAATCTTGTATGTTATCATTTGCATATGCATTATCTAGAGTAATTGAGAATATTTTATTCTCAATCCCCCATTCTTTCAAGCAGTCATACACTTTTTTAGACAATTGTAACTCAGAATGTGGAGGCTCCATTCTACAAAGTGAAAGTAACTTACTATTTAGTGTCCATTACTTTTCATCCACAAAATGAGCTGTCAAACATATATATCCTTCAAAAGTCACAGCAGTCCAACAATTAGAAGTCAAACATATTCTACCTCTACTTTTCTGTAATTTTTGTTTCAAATTATTTCTTTGTTGGCAGAAGAACTTCATAACATCAGCAACAATTGTTTTTCTAGTCATGAGCCTCACATCAGGATTTAACATTTTAAGTAGTTCTCTAATCTATCTATATTCAACAAATGAATAAGGAAGACCATGTTCAACTATGGCCATAGTCATAACCTCCCTAACATTATTATGATCAATTTTTCTAGACCTTATATTGCCTTCATTGTCCATCATCATCATCCCAATGTTATGAAATTTCTCAAGACCTTTGCAAGTCTTAATATGACGATTTAAGTGTGAAGTCCCTTTATCCCCACTGGTTGCATATGGACTTTGACAACCATTGGACTTTGCCTTAATTACCCCATCAATCTCAACTCTAGTAAAATACCTCCAAACATCAAACGTCAAAGTTCTAGGCTTCTTAGGCTTTGATTCTTCAGTCTCTTGAAGAGAAAATGACTTACCTTTCAGATCTGTAGCTAGTGATGAATTGGTCTCTTGAGCTTTCTCTCTTTCTTATGGTAAGGAAGACATGATATTGCCAACAATTACTAAAAAATTACATCAGAAAGATTAGGAGTGAACACAAAGTGTAAAACAAGGTGGTTTAAAATCAGAGGCTTATCAGACTGGACAGTGTTACTATTGCTAGAGTTTAGAGAGCCAGAGAGGTGGTCGCTGACTCGCTGGACGTTATGACTCAAGTCTGGACAGACACATGCACTAGATGGTGGATGCTGGTCGATGATAGGGGAATCACTAAACTGGGTAAGCAGAGGGGAAACAAGGGGCAACTGGTCGACGCTGGACGCACGGTAAGGAAGACGATGTCGCAGTGTGCAATAGTGAGACTATCTACTGACGGTGTTACTGAGGGTGAGGGAGACTGGGAGTTGGGACTCTGTCACTCTAGATCTGGCTGTCTGGTCACTGGTAGGTGCTGGCGTGCTGTGGTAGGAGTGGCTGTGACTTGCGAGAGATGAATGGAATGGAAGGGAGATTGAGTCTGGGATTCAAGAAACAGGGAGCGATGATTCAAACTAGAGTTGAAGAGCAAAGAGTTGGATAGGATTGTACGAGAGCGAGACTGTGAAAGGCGTTTAAAACTCTGAAACTGAAAGAGAGAGTGGGGGTGGATTAGTAGACTACGGGAGTGTGTAGCCATGTAGGGTTTTTTTTACAAATTAAAAAAAATACTGGCAGGCTTAAATGGGTCAGCCCGTGGCCTACAGGGCCGGCTCGTTTAATTATAGGCCCTACAGGACTAGCCCTTTTGAGCCTAACTTACCTTTGGAGGCTTCAAATCACAAGCCCAACCCTTGATTTAGACAAGCTTAAACAGGTAGCTCGATGAGCTCAGCCTATTTTTCCGGCTCTAGTAGAGACGCCTTTATACCCAAGGTGTAAAGATGATTACACAAGGTTGACAACTATGTTGAAATTAATGAACTTGAAGGTAAGAAATGGTTGGACCGATGCTAGTTTCACAAAATTACTTGAACTGTTGAGTGATATTCTTCCAACAGGGAATTCACTTCCAAAACAAGTATATGAAGCAAAGAAAATTTTGTGTTCGATGGGTTTGAAATATGAAAAGATACATGCATGCCATAATGACTGTATATTGTTCAGAAATGAGTATGAAGGGTTGAATAAGTGCCCTAAATGTGGGACTTCAAGATACAAAGTTCAAAAAGACGATGGTGATTATAATGAGATGACCAAAGGTCCTTCTTTGAAGGTTCTGTGGTATCTTCTAATAATACCACGATTTAAGCACCTATTTGCTAATGCCACAGAAGCAAAGAACTTGAAATGGCATTCCGATGAGAAAATATGTGATGGAAAGCTTCGTCACCCAGTAGATTCTCCTCAATAGAAAACAATAGATCAAAAATTTTCTTAATTCGGTAGTGAGACAAGAAACCTTCAGTTAGGACTTTGTACGGATAGAATTAATCCATACGGTAATCTTAGTAGCACACACAGTGCTTGGCCAGTGGTCCTCGTAATTTACAACTTGTCTCCTTGGTTATGTATGAAAAGAAAGTATATCATGCTATCTTTGATGATCTCAGGGCCAAAACAGCCGGGAAACAATATAATGTGTATTTGGCACCTTTGATTGAGGATCTGAAGAAAGTATAGGAGGAAGGTGTTGATGTGTTCGATGCATATAAACAAAAGATCTTCAATTTACGTGCCATGATCTTCACCACAATAAATGATTTTGTGGCATATGGAAATTTGTCAATATACAGTGTTAAGGAGCATAAAGCATGTCTCATATGCGAAGAAGGCACCCACTACATGCAACTTAAATACGGCAAGAAGACGGTCTACCTTGGTCACAGAAGGTTTCTTAGGGTATATTTGGATTGGTGTTGGACAAAACTAACTTATAGTCTGACTGACTTTTGTAACTGAAGTTAGAATAAAAGTCAGTTAGTGTAATATGATTTATGTTTGAATAGGTGCTTATAAAAAGTCAATTGAAAAGGTTAAAAGTTTTTTGGATGATTAATATAAAAGTTAGTTTAGTTGTAAATGAATGAAAAGGACATGGACTTTATTGAATAGTAGTGTTTGAAATTTTATGTTTTTAATGTGATAATAGTTTAAAAAATATGTAAAATTATTATGATAAAATATAAATAGTTTATTTGTCAAATTATAAAATAAAAATATTTGTTACGGAGAAAAATTTGAAAACACATTGTAGATAATTAATTAAATATACATAATAGATAAACAAGAATATCAATTAAAATTTATTTGGTCTCTAATTATAGTAAATGAAATCACATGACTAATTAGATTGTAAGCTTTGCACAATTTTTTCATAAGTCAGTTAGAAAAGTTACTTTTTCCCATAAGTCAGTTAGAAAAGAAGCCCCATCCAAACAATCTTCTAAGCCACAATAAGCCACTAACCTCAGTTTCATGCTTTCCCATACACTTTTGGCTTCTCCAACTACAATCCAAACATAGCCTTAGTCGGCAGCCCCTTATCATAGGTTAAAGAAGGCATTTAATGGCTCACAAGAATATCAAATGGTTCCAATATCATTAACTAGAGAAGAAGTTTATCAACGGGTGAAGGGAATTATATGGTATTCGGTAAAAAGAAGAAGACTGTGGAGAAAAAAGATTTATCTTTTTTGATCTTCCATATTGGCAAAGTCTTGATGTGAGGTATAGTTTAGATGTGATACATGTGGAGAAGAATGTGTGTGAGAGCCCTACTGGTACACTTTTACATATAAGTGCAAAGACTAAGGATGGAATCAATGCAAGATGGGACTTAGTCGAAATTGGAATAAGAAAACTCCTCCACCCACAGGAAAGAGAGGGCAAGAGGGCTTATTTACATCCAGCTGCACACACATTACCAAAAGAAGAGAAAACAAGTTTTTGTGGTTTTATCAATAGCATTAAGGTGCCATGAGTTTATTCTGCTAAATTTGAGCAAACTTGTTTCAACACAAGATTTGAAGGTAACAGAGATGAAGTCTCATGATTGTCACGTATTGATGCAAATTTCTTCCACTTGCTATTCGAGGCATTATGAAAAATGATGTGAGAAGCACTATTACAAAACTTTGTATGTTTTTCAATGCCATTTGCAGCAAAGTCATTGATCCTAAGTTAGATAAATTAGAAAATGAAGGTTATGTGATCCTCTCCCAATTGGAAATGCACTTTCCTCCATGATTTTTTGACATCATAGTCTGCTTGATAGCTTACCTTATGTGAGAGATAAGACTTTGTGGTCCTGTATGTTTAAAGTGGATGTACCTATTTGAAAGACACATGAAAATCTTAAAAAGGTACTTTAAGAATCCTTATCGGCCTGAGGCTTCAATTGTTAAGATACATGTAGTTGAGAAGGTAGTTGAGTTTTGTAATGCATATCTTGATAGGGTAAAGACAGTTGGACTTCCTCAATTTCGACATTATTGTATTTGAGATACACAAGTTATATATATAGGATTATAATTAACATGGTTCATATTTTACTGTTATCATTGAATCCTAATTGTTTGTGTCCCTTTTGATAACAAAGTCTTCTAGTTCGAACCCCCCTGTGCAAGTCAAACTAAAAAAACCAAAGATGTCATCGACATGTTAGTTTATGTTTATATATTTATTACGTGTAAAGTTTATAAAAACATACTCTAATATCTTTTTTTTTTATTGTTGGTAGGGTTTTTCATAATTTCAATGTTGTGGCCATCAAGCAAAATAGGCAACCACCAACCTGGATTTTCCCACAAGTATGTTGTTTTGAACTAAATATATGCTTATAAATATTTTTCAATAATCAAAGTTAATTTTTATAATCAAAGTCTAATATTTAATTTTATATTTTATTTTGTTAATAATGTTGTCAATAAGGGAGTGTTGAATATGGATATTATGTCATTCGTTACATGAATGACATCATTGAGACAGGGTGGTTGAGAAATTAAACGAGGTAAATATAGGTTACATTGCATGTATTTTTTTAATTCCTTTCATATTTTTGATGAAGTTGACTAATGACTATGTTATTTTTTATTTACAGGTATTCAAAAATACTGTGCCATATCACATGGAGGAAATCAACTTGATGAGGGATACTTTGTCAACAACATTGCTGCAGAATTTTGAAAATGTAAAATAGTTAGGTCATTCCTTACAAAGTTCATTGTTTCATTATTAAGTAGTTGATTATTTGTTGATATATTATGTGATTCAATAAGATTTGGATGTTAGTGTTTATATGGTCATCTTAAAATTGTTTTGCATATTCTGCTCTGTATTTGGGTCTGTAAACAGCAAGGAGGTAGTAAAAGAAATTCACATACTATGTAAAAAAAAAATCAAGTGTTTAACAGCGGTTATTTGAATAACCGCTGTTAAAACTATTTAGCAACACAATTTTAACCAAAATTGCCATGGAAAGTCTATTTTGCATGGCAGTTGTAAACCGCCATGTTTTATTCTCCTTTCAACATCGATGGCATCTGTTTCGCCTCCAAAACCGCTGTGAAAAACCTTAAATAACCACCGTTAAAAGCCTTTTTTCCTGGCAGTGAAGGGAATCTAGCTGAAGTGCCACTCTTCCAAAGTAATTCTTTAACTGGTGAACTGCGATAGCAAATTATGCCATGATAGTAATGATGCCTCCATTAGTAATGATGCCTCTATCTTTTATATATACTTGTTTAGAAGACTATCCAATCCCTTGCTAAAGATGAAGAGCTTAGATTTTGGAGCACGCGTGATGATGTTGTTTACCCTGCCATTAGAAGTCGCCCCAATAACTTCTTGTATAATTGCATGAGAGTTACATTTACTCTTTTTTTTTTTTTTGATGAAGCGAGTTAGATTTACTTTTGTATAGAGTCACGTTCCGTTTTGCTTCATATTGTACTAGCTCTATTTATTAATATAAGATCTAATTAATTAATTTGAAAAAATTAAGAAAATTGTTAAATTACTTTAAGCTACTTATATTTTTCTTTTTTCTCCAAACTAATTTGCCTCATTTATAAATTAATGTATAATCTAATGATCCACTTACGTATTTTAGAGAGATCATGTAATATGTGTTATAATTAAGTAATTCAAAATTTTCTTAATCTGTTCAAATTATATCATTAGGTCGTATATTAATGATACGAGGTAGTATTAAGTAGGCAAATAATACCATAAAGCAAAGAAGAATGATCATCCTTGTGAAGTTGAAGCAGAGTTTGTTTCAACCATCCTTTAAAGTCAGAGAAATTCATTTAGGGAATTATAATAAAAAAGCATCCAATCTATAGTAATCCAATGAGGGGGCAAGACATTGAAAGATGTTCCAAATTCTTGAGATGCACATCCAAATAAACAAAGACCATAAGTACTTAAATGATGATTTTTCAAAATATCACAGTTAGGCAAAGCACCCTAAGTCTGTAGCTGCTTGGACAAAAGGGGAAGATGTCAAAGGAATTTCCGGAATTAAAAAAAAAAAACATTAGTTTCATCACCATTATTAGCTTGGAGATAATGAACCCCATCTTTAGCTTAGTAACCCAAGGAATTGCCACTCATAAAATTTTATCAAAAGAAAGCAAAATGAAGATGGAGTAGCCAGTATAGCTTTAGCAATATAAGAATATAAAGACTGAACCTGTGAAGCATTCCATTAAATTTAATTCCCAAAAAAAGGAACACGATTCATGGGAAGTTATCATAGGAGTATGTTCTTGCTTCATGGGCCACCAAAGATGATGGTTGAGTTGAATGGAAGTACTATTTCCAACTTTCCATTTAAGTTTGTTAACTATAAGACTTGCACTATTAGTAATCCCTCTCCAAATCCAAGAAGCTTAAAGGGTTTTTAATGAGTAAGGGAGATTGAAAATCAATGTACTTCATTTTGATAGTAAATGCTAAATTGCTACTCCCTCCGTTCCTTATTATAAGAGACAAATAACCAAATTACGTTAATAAAAAAACAGTTAAAATTAGTTGAGGACAATTAATATGTAAAAAGTATAATATTTTTTCCAACAATGCCCCCATTAATAAGGAGAGAGAGTATGAGAGAGAACAATTAAGTTATTAAAAGAAAGAGAAGTGGGAGGAGAGAGAGTATGAGTTGGAAACAAAATAAATAGGGGTAAAATAGGAAATCAATACAAAAAAATAGAGACAATTTTTAAGTGTCTCTTATATATGGGAACATGCTATAAGTATCAAATGTCTCTTATAATAAGGAACGGAGGGAGTAATAAAGAAGGGGCTTCTAAAGAAATAATTCTCTAATCCCGCTTAGCCAAGAGAGCTTGATTACCTATTGCGGTTGGCCTTAGTCCCAATCTATCCGTATCCTTAAATGGCTAGAAGAGCTTATCCTTTTTAAGAAAATGAATTTTCCTTTCATTACTTTAAGTTCCCCAAAAACCATTCACGCAGAAAGCATCTATGCAGTCACACACACATACACAAGGCATCGTAATACACGAAAGCACATTAATATTTGTTGTTTCCAGAATCAACTTGATAAAAGTGAGTCTAGAAGCTTGAGAAAACAATTTAACATGCCAAGCACTAGTTCTTCTTCCAATTGAACTAACAACTTGCTATTAAATAAGCAATTTACTTATACAGTTTAGAGGGAAAAAAAGAAATCCCAGGAATTTAGAAAAATGAGTCTTGGCATTGTAAAATATATTGGGGCTAAAAATAAGAAAAGACTTGCATCTATTACCTTGCCCTGACCAAAGACAGTACATGCCAAGAGCCAATTTGACAAAACAAAGATTTTGTTCAGTGCTGTCAACGAAGAATAGGGAATGATCAATGTAAAACAAATGGGAGATTGCTTGAGCTCTCTAACAAATCATAATAGCTTCCTAGAGATTTGAAGATTCAAGGGGAGAGATCATACAAGATAATAGGCAAAGAGAATATAGACATAAGGAGAGAGGGATCGCCTTGACGAATATCACAGTTAGGAAAAATGAAACTAGAAAGCTTACCATTGATTTGAATTTGGTATTGCACAGTAGAGATGCATTGTTGAATCAAATTGATCCATTTGTTAAGAAAGTTCATTGTTTTCATGATAGCAACAATGAAACCCAAGATAGCTTGTCAAAAGCTTTTGGAAAATCTACCTTGAGAACCGTAAGTCTTTTCCTACCCTCCCTTGCTGAATGAATATGAGATGTAGTATCTGTTGCCAATGGTACATTGTCAGAAATTGATCTCCCTTTACAAAATGCACATCGGTTTGGAGCAATAAGCCTCAAGCACCTTTTTAAGATGATCACTAAGGACTTTGGGTAATATCCTATAAGATACATTGCAAAGGCTAATGGGTGTGAAATCTTTAAAAGTTTGGGTCTATCTGTCTTGGGAATAAGGATAATGGTATTTTTATTTAGAGACTTCAAGATATGTTCAAAATACTAGATATGAAAGATCAGATTAAAAATATCCTTAACTACTAATTCCTAGTTTTTTTTTTTTTTGGGGGGTAAAAGCTAGCATGAAACCTGTCTGGTCTAGGAAGCAGTATTGTGGGAGATAAAAAACAACTTCTTTAACTTCTGATCAGGAGATAGGCTTCATTAATAATTGTAGATCATCATTCAATAGAGAGGGTATGGGAAGATGAGAGAGCCCATTTCAAACTTCTTCATAAGATGACACAGGTTGCTGCTGATAAATATCTTTAAAATGATGTGATGCCATATCAAAGAGCTCATTTTCATCAGACGTCCAACTACCACCAGATCTTTGTAAGCTCCTAATAGCATTAGAGGCCGCCCTTTTGTTAACCATCACATGAAAATATCTTTTATTTCTTGCCCTCCTTTATACCATTTGACCATAGCTCTTTGGGCCCCATAGCTGGCCTCGCATTCATACAAGAACCCTAAAACATGTTTAACAATAAGAAAAGGAGAGGATTGAGACTCAGAAGTTGGCCTGCTAAGACCAATCTTCATGGATAAGTCATTGAGCTTTTTCTTAGCCAGGGAAATACGATAAGGTAGATTGCTAAAATTAGATTTGCTCCAATTGATTAGGTTAGAAAGAGTATTGGTCAATTTATTGTGAACTTTAAAAGAAGGCAACCCATAAACCTGATGATTCCAACAATCATGAATACTGGTCTTGAGCTCCTTAAAGTGATACTAGAAGTCTTCAAATCTTCTTGGTTGTAATTTCCAAGTACAGCACTCATGTGAGAATAAGATGGGGTTATGGTTTAAAGCAGCTAAGGGGATAGTATTAACAAGAGAAGGTGGGAAGACTTGTAACTAATTAGAGTTACAAGAAGTCATATCTAGTATCTTCATAACATTTTCTGATTCCCTTCTTTTGTTCGTCCAAGTAAAAACTGAACCATACTAAAAGATTGGAATTAAATTAGTTTTATTCAGACAATTTAAAAAGCTAGAAATGGCAAAAGAATATCCGATTTTCTCATTTTCATCATCCCAAGATAATATTTGACTAAAATCTCCAAGGAGCAAGAGGAATTTGACTATGCTGACATGGACAATACCAAAACTAAAAGTAATAGACGTTTGTAACAATTAATAGAGATTACATTTTTGTTCCATTTGAAAAAGATTTGTGTACAATTTTACATGCAAAGTAACTGTAACATCACCACTTACTAGCTAGAACTAACTATGATAGAAAGGAATAAAACTAGTAAACACTATGAAGCAATCACATTACTAAGAGACTAACCATGATAAAAAGCATTTGACCTCAAATAAGACTATCATAGTTAGAAAAGGAATGACCTATATCTGTAATCATAGCTAACAAGGTTATAAAACAATAAGCCTCAATAAATTATAATAGCAATTCAGATTTGACTATATAGTCAATACTAGCAACAACAAAACTTGCGAAAATTGCCATTATCACATCGTGGATCCACAATAATTCAATCACATGCAATCTAAGGGCCTCAGGCCCACTACCAGCACTCTAGTCTAATGTTCAGACAAAATAAACCAAAGATAGAAGATATAATACGTTCACTAAGTCAAACGACATAAAAATATGAGAAGGTAAAATAAGTCCCAAATGAATTCAGTCCTGATGCGTGGCAATATACAAAAAGATTGCATAAAATAAGGTCCAGAAGCTTTACATTATCAGCTACAGATATTGAGTCTCAAGAGTCTTCCCTGAAGGTCTCGTTAACGTATTGTTTCCTGAAAATAATAAAGCAACGGGAGTGAGGCAACATCTCAGTAACTAAATCCTTACCTATCACACACTCTAGCATGGCCTAGTGAGGTGTCAGGTGGGATACACGGAGTTAACAACAGTTGATAGACATCTATTTAACATTTAAACTCACAATAATCATATAAGACAAATATTTTCACTAATCTCATGCAGTTGATACATTTCAAAAGGAATAACATACTTTTCATTTGTTTAAAAGATATAAATATCAATGAATGTCTCATGTCATATGCAATTCCTGAATCCAAATCCATCCTTATATCCTCCTTATTTCCGCCGACTGGACTCGTGGGCTAAGTTCTTCCCATTTGACTGGCAACTATGACAAGCTCACTACATGAGTGATGTGGACCGGCCAAAGACTACAGAGCACTTGGTGGACCATGGGTCCCCCCTTGAAGAACTAGTAGGGTGTCGCAATCCCTCGAAGAACTAGTGGGACAGTAATAGCGGCCAACCATAGAGCTTTGTATGGAGGCCAATACCACGTGGCAAGTATATGAATATCAATAACTCCAATTATCTCCTTTCCCCACCCAAAATAGATGCACAGGATTCAAAATGACATATTTATATACATAATCAACCAAATTTCATAATAACACATCATAATCATGATCACCAATTTCTTGCAATACAAACTATGTCAATCCTTTTTAAAATAGCATCCCACAAGACAGTTCATACAAATCATAATATACTTCTATAGAATTAGTTATAAAACTACTCACCAACTTCATACTAGAGCATGCAACAGATAGAAATTTAGTTACTTGGTCTCCTGACTAACAGTCAAATACAACCAAAGTCCAACCTCAAAAATGCCACAATAGAGTTTATATCTACAAACGAAATTAAAATGTTATTCCTATAGTATTAGAGTAGACTACTCACAAAATTCTAGCTTTTAATTCCTCCTTTAAAAGCTTTAATTTTTACTCAAATTCTAGCCTAAAAGACTTTTTCTAAGGTTTGGAATGAGAAAATATATATATAATTTAGACTCGATTCCTAAATTTTTCTTAATTATTAGATTATATTATTAGAATCATCAAATTCATAACGTAAATAGACAGACCGTAATTTATAACTTTTGTTCTATCTTCGCATGACTTAGATAAATAGATTTAATACGAGCCAGGTTATTCTCACTACAGAAGTTAAACCCTTAATCTGACTGTTAAATTTAATTTTCTATCTATCATGATACTATCCTCCAAATTATAGCTTAATCTAACGGTAAACGAACTTTAAAATGCTAATTTTCTATTCAAGACTCTATATGCTAAATCTAAAAAAAAAAGTTAAAAATATACATAATAACTTGTAACTCGGAGATCAAAATGACGATCCAACCGTTGAAATTAACAATTTCAATGGCTCAAATGGTTGACCAAATTTCAGTCCGATGCAACGGTTAATAAACTCAAAACTAGCACTTTTTTAGACTATCTCAGATATATGCGAAAATTATCTACTCACTTCAAGCTCCATCCACTATCTCCTATATATAGGCTCCTCAAACTTCTTCACTCTAAAGATTAGCTAATGTGGGACTTCTATACCATGATAATTTTCTAGAATATCATTTACACACACATTCACACACACACTCACACACAAAAACATAATAATAATAATAATAATAATAATAATAATAATAATAATTTGCCTATATCTAGATTTTTATTAACTTAATACTAAAATATTTTACTTATAAATTTAATTAAATACTAGATAAAAATAAAGATGTTACAGTAATATTATGGTATTATGTACAATTTTACGCCCAAAGAAACATTATGCTGTCTGGTGCATAGTTCATGAAATTGATGAGTACATTTACATCTTAACCCTTTATGTGATTAAATGTGTGAATGATATAGAATGTTGATAAGAAAGAGAGAGAATGGGAGAAAGGGAAAGGGAAAGATAAACATAGAAGAAGAGATATGAGAGAGAAACGAAGAAGGAGAAGAATAGAGAAACAGAGGGAGGACAAGAGGGCTGAACCAATTCACATATTTTCACAATGATCTTCGCATACAATGGATTAGAAGGGTTTATTTATATAGGCAACAGGACTGACCCTAATAGCTATATACTCTGACCTGTAACTAACTCTTAGTAACCGTCATGTCATTATTATGATTACATAACAGTGAATGGGTACGCGCATGCTACGAGAATAAAGTTACAAGTAGTTACAGTACTGCAAGGTGAGAAAATTAGACAAAATCAAAATTAACGATTACATTTTCTATAAATAAATTTTTAAAATAAAGAAAACATTTTTTTTACAAGTGCGTATGTATGTGTGTTTATTTTAGTGAAAAGCTTCCCAAATTTGCGATGCTTGAGTTGAAACGTGGGTATAGAAACAGAATTCACATATGAACACCATCTAGATTAAACATAAAAAATTCATCCCTGAACTTGTCCTTCAACGCTCTGATATCATTTTATCCATAACTACAAGTCACTACATTCTTAATACCATATATGAACACGTTCCTCAGTCCTTGTACTTATGATCATGCAATTTAGGAACTTTGTGTTTCTTGGGCAGGTGAAGCAGGTGATTCTCCAGTATCAATGGAGTCTCTTCCCCATGAATTCTGAACCTGTGCCGCAAACTGCAGATTCCAGAGAGCATCTTCCACAGAAGGTCTATCAGTAGGATCTTCTGAGACGCATCTCACACATAACTCCATCATCCTCTTCATTGATTCATCTGAACATTGCTTATGAATTACTGGATCAACAATGCTCCTTCTAGCTATATCATCAGTTGCTAGGCTTACTTGTAACTGCAAAACAGCCACAGAAGCACAATGTTAAAACTGGATACTACTTTCCTACGTCTTAATTAGTAGAGTTAGGTCTCCCGCTATGAAACACTTTCAGAAACGGACCAAAACAACCCGATATATTGAACAAGGAACCAGAATATGGTCTGGTCAAGCTCTGTCACTTGACTAGTGAAACATTACTTAAAATGGTCAGGATTAGCCGAACTGATCAAGTGGGAAGGCTTATCTTGATCGGTTCTTCATCAGGGTGATGTGGCAGCACTAGAGGTTGACACATCACTACGCAGCTTTCCAAAAACTCCAGCGTGGATGGCGTTATGCCCCTAAACCATGAAGCATAGAAACTCCGAAAAAGAGCTACATCTATAACATGCGTCTCTGGCACATTCATTAAACATAGTAACAAAGCCGATATCATGCTCATACTTTCTGATTTATATATAACTTCGGCAATATCAAGATAAATTGATCAAAGCTTTTTATAACTAGAAGGAGACTTATTATATAGCTTAAAAGTTTTGAGTCCAGAATAAATAACACTTACGAGATCCTTTAGTGTTCCAACTTCATTATGGAACAGGATTGTACGTCCTAGAATGATTTCAAGTAAGATTACACCAAAATCGTAGACATCATTTTTATCGCCATCCTTTGTCCTGCAACAAGAAATAATTGAACTACCTTAAATTAAGTGCCAAAACAAGCTAAGCGTTACATGTAATAGATAGAGATAAATTATACTGATAACATTATCTTTGTATTTTGTTTAAAGCATATAACCAATGAAGAGTTTGCTTGAAGGGACATGCAGCTTACAGTAGTCTCTGTTAAAGAATTGCAAAAAGCAGAGAAAAAAGAATTTTATTCTTTCATTTAACTTCTTGGAAGTAGTAGGTAAAGAATTTCAGCATTATCAGATACGAATAAAGATAACTTAGCTTTTAATAATTTCGCAAGAAGTTATTGATTATAAAGTAGAGGTTATATATTAGGTGTGAAAAATGGCCAGAAAGCAGCTAACCGATGCAACTGACTATTGTTTT